>NC_092631.1:58442387-58676772 GCF_039555335.1 Amphiura filiformis | reverse complement strand
ACTAACTGTACAAAGATTCTAGTAAATGGAACTTAACCAAAAGGAGGCCCGGGGGGGGGCACTCCTACATACTGGTACACATCATTGGACCTGTCAATGGACCCCCCCCCCTTTTTTTGAGGCAAATCAGCTTACACCCTAATGACCCTCTCTGTATTTGTATAGAAATTTACATCAAATCTTTGTCAACCTCCCTGCCCCACCCCCCCACCCCAAATCTAATGGTGCATCCCCTAGGCCTACTCATCAAACAGGAGTAATACAGACCTCACTTAACAGGAACACACACAGTACAGCAGATCTGGACTCTTGGCTCATCCAACAGAAGAAATCATAGAATATCCCACCCAAGTTCACCAAAGGAGGCACAGGGCACACCGACATCGCCTGGCTAATAATTATTTGGTGCAGCAGAGACATTAAAATGAATACACGGGATCGATACACGTGAATTGCTATGCACAATTTTGATATCAGACGAAAATCTTCGGATACTGAGTTAGAAAATGATGAATATCTCCCGTAAATGAATTTTTCTCAAGAAACCAGATGTGGTCTCATACACTTGAAAATACGTGTTGAACAGATATTATAGTCGTTAGCGTGCGCTTTGAAAATTGGCAGCGCTTTGAACTCAAAATTTGACCAAAACTCTCAATTTTATATTGCGTTGGTCCTGTAGGCCTATGGACTACAGCGCGCAGCAGGCTATAGCGGCACTCACTCAAGTGGAGACAGTATATTAACCATTGACCGCAATGTCGTATACAAGCATGTCACACAGCGAGAAATCAATTACCCCGTCTATTGTCATAGCCTTAGTCAGGTCACTTCGCTAATAATATGCATCTCATAAGGTCTGAATAAAATAGCCATGTGTGGCTGTGGATTCAACCTACCATGGCGATTTCTACTATGAAGATATCGGGGCGATGTCACTGTGCAGGGGGCACTCCCATCCCATATATTGGTACACGTCATGTAGGCCTACCTGAGGCTGATATGTCAATAGACCCCTTTTTAGGCAAATCTACCACCCAACTTCACCAAACACAGTACATAAGTATTATGGAACAGAACCAAAAAGAGACTCAATACAGGTCTAACTGTACAAAAATTCTAGTAAATGGAATTTAACCAAAAGGAGGCTGGGGGGGGGATCACTCCCATATATTGGTACACATCATTATACCTGGCAATAGACCCCTTTTCTGATGCAAATTTCCCACCAAACATGAACACAGTACATATTATGAAACTCAGCCAAATAGAAACACAATACAAGACTGACTGTACAAATATTCTAGTAAATGGAACTTTAACAAAATGAGGCACAGGGGGGCACTCCCATATATTGGTACCGGTACACGTCATGAACCTGATATGTCAACAGACCCCCTTTTATGAGGCAAATCTCCCTTCCAACTTCACCAAACACATTAGGCCTACAGATGTATTATGGAACACAACCAAAAACAAACACAATACAGGTCTGACTGTCAAATATTCAAGTAAATGGAATTTAACCAAAAGGATGCCGGGGGGTACTCCCATATACTGGTACACATCAATAGACCTGTCAATGGACCCCCTTTTTGAGGCAAATCAGCTTACACCTAATGACCCTCTGTATTTGTATAGAAATTTACACCAAATCTTTGTCCAACCTCCCTGCCCCCCCCCCAAAAAAAAATCTAATGGTGCATCCCCTAGGCCTACTCATCAAACAGGAGTAATACAGACCTTCACTTAACAGGAACACACACAGTACAGCAGATCTGACTCATGGCTCATCCAAGAGAAGAAATCATAGAATATCCCACCCAAGTTCACCAAACATGAACACAGTACAGAAGTATAAGGTCTATTATAATGGAACGCAACCAAATAGAAACACAATACAGGACTGACTGTACAAAAATTCTAGTAATGGAACTTAAACAAAAGGAGACACAGGGGGCACTCCCATCCACATATTATTGGTACACGTCATGTACCTGATATGTCAATAGACCCCCTTTTTTGAGGCAAATCTACCACCCAACTTCACCAAACACAGTACATAAGTATTATGGAACTCAACCAAAAATAGACTCAATACAGGTCTAACTGTACAAAAATTCTAGTAAATGGAATTTGACCAAAAGGAGGCAGGGGGGGGGGGGTCACTCCCATATATTGGTACACATCATTAGACCTGGCAATAGACCCTTTTTTATGCAAATTTCCACCAAACATGAACACGGCAGTACATATCATGGAACTCAGCCAAATAGAAACACAATACAGGACTGTACAAATATTCTAGTAAATGGAACTTTAACAAAATGAGGCACAGGGGAGCACTCCCATATATTGGTACCGGTACACGCCATTAACCTGATATGTCAATAGACCCCTTTTTGAGGCAAATCGCCCATTCAACTTCACCAAACACAGTAGGCCTACAGAATTATTATGGAACACAACCAAAAAAAAAACACAATACAGGTAATTGAATTTAACCAAAAGGAGGCCGGGGGGGGGGGGCTCTCCCATATATTGGTACACATCATTAGACCTGTCAATAGACCCCTTTTTTGAGGCAAATTTCCCACCCAACGTCACCACCAAACATGAACACAGTACATATTATGGAACTCAACGAAATATATCGAAACACAATACAGGTCTGGTCTGACTACAAAAATTCTATAGTTAATGTGTACAAAAGTGAAAAGTTAAAGTACAAAATAGGCACTTTCATTAATTTTCAGTGCTTTGAAATTTATGGGGGTAAAAATATAGCTGATTTTGAACATATTATTTTTTCGCCCCCCCCCCCCATGTACCCCCCTTCTCATTTGGGCAATTCTCAATTTTTGCTCATTGAGGATCTCTTGCTTATGCATGTGAATTTACATATAAAATCACCTGGCAGGCAGGGTGGGAGTTTTTTGCTGTATTCTGTTACACATATTGACATATTGACCAACCACACACGCTTGAGGAACCCACTTCAATTTGAATTTTATCCCTTTTTTTATCTCCAAGTCCAAAAGTAATATGTTATTCCGATTCCAAAAATCAAAATGAGAAAGATTGTAATTTTTTTCTCAAAGTTTGTTTTCCAGAAAAACGCATGTGAATTATTCATTCTCCATTGAAATGTGTACAAAAGTATAAAGTAGAAGCCCAAAATAGGCACTTTTCTTAATTTTCAGTGCTTTGAAATTCATGGGTGTAAAAATATGGCCGATTTCGAACATATTATTTTTTCACCCCCCTACCGAAAAAACCCACCCACCATGCACCCCCCATATCATTTAGGCAATTTTTCAATTTTTGCCAATTGAGGATAAATATGTGTATGAATTAACATGTAAAATCACCTGGCAGGCAGGGTGGGTGTTTTTCGCTGTATCTGTTACACATATTGACCGACCACACGCACTTGAGGAACTCACTTCAATTTGAATTTTATCGCTTTTTATTATCTCCAAGTCCAAAAGTAATATGTTATTCCGATTCCAAAAATCAAAATAAGAAATATGGCCGATTTTGAACATGTTATTTTGTCACCCCCTCCGAAAAAACCAACCCACCATGCACCTCCCCACCCCTCATTTCGGCAATTGTCAGTTTTTACTCATTGAGGAGTTCTTGCTTGAAATATGTGTGTGAATTTATACATGTAAAATCACCTGGCAGGCAGCAGGATGGGAGTTTTTCGCTGTATTCTGTTACACATATTGACCAACCACACACACTTGAGAACTCACTTCGATTAGGTGCTATATTAAATTTGTCTTTATTATTATTTATTATATTACATTAAAAATTTTCAATAATGAAAAATAGTCACTATTTTCATCACAAAATAACTTGATAATCTTATCTCTATCCATTAGGCTACCACCTCCCACTGATAAATGGTGGTTAAAACTCGGTCTAATGTAAGCAGTTATAAGCAGACATTGTATGTAACTTTGAAAGCTCCCTCCTTTTTGCCCAGTGACTTGCAATGGATATTACAATTGGAAAGACATATTTATCAGTCAGTCCTCGAATTGATCCCAAATTACTGGTCAAAACCTTTCAATCCCTTTTTCTGTGCATTTTAGCAGTGGTGTAGTGTCATAGGGGCATGGGGGCAAAATTGAAAAATTCCATAGGAAAATAGCAGAAAAACGGCTTCCCCCAATCAGACAGTGCCCCAAATAAGATGGCCCATGCTACGCCACTGATTTTCAGTGGGGGTGGTAAAGTCCCAGGTAAAGTGTTACCTGAAATAATAATGGTGCCAATTCTGACAATAATTTTAAACACAATGGTCTTCATTGCTGGTCTAAGTTGCCAGGTAATCAAGTTTGGTGAATATACACATGATACAAGTCAAGTATACAATGAATTTGTATACAGCTTGACTGGTTACCAGGTAGTCAGATAGCTAGTCAAACCAGGTGGATACACTAGTCAAGCAGGAACTTGACTAATTTGGATGTTGCTTAACTAGGGAATTAGGTTAGTCGAACTAGTGTCAATTTTGACAAGAGCTTATTACAACATCTCACTCAGTCAGCACATTTTAAAATTAGTGGGTCATTCTTCGGTAAGTTGCTTATTTGAAGGTTTGAAAAATAGACATTTCAAAATGAATTTTCTATTTATTTTTTACAGATTAAGAATGTGAGATATGTCTCCAATGAAAAAGTGTTTGGTTCAATTGATATCTTTTTCAGCAACTTCATATATTTTTTTGGCTTATTCTGCAGCTGATATCATCTCCATCACGGTCATCATCTGTGTCACAATTGTCACGAAGATCAACTATAGCAAAAATGTGTCGCACATTGAACATTTCTTTTTTACCTTCAATAGAGGAAAGGAGTATATAACCAAGATTATGCAACATATCATTACAATTCCATTTGACTATTTTTAAGGTCAAAACCGGGCATTTTCTGTAGAGTGACGGAGATGATGTCAATAATGGAGATGCTGCTTTATCATCTCATTCATGTGACAGAAATGATACTCTCATTACTGAATTTATCTTTGCACGTCATAGCTGTCACAAAATTGTGATGGATATGATGTGATAGTATTATATATTTAAATAAACAAACCTATGACCCTAGTAGTAAACCTGTAACGTATACATGATCAATAGAAGAGGCGAGTAGAAATAAACTTAAACTGTAATTTTGAAAAAAGCAATATAAATAATGCGAAAATTTTAGTGATCAGAAGCGTTCAGAGATAAAGGTACCCACCTGTATGCACCGGCGTGTCCAGGATCTTTTCCTGCGGGGGCTCAGGGGGCTTTCAGAGTTATGCTTGGGGGGGCTTAATGGCTAAATCGCCAAAACGGCTGATTTTACATGATTTTTAACAAAGTGCGGGAAGCTTCAGCACCCAAAGCCCTCCCCTGGACACGCCACTGTGTGTGAGTGAAGAAATGTTTAGTTTTGATGAATTCATTGCGCCAACACAAGGGCAAAATATGTCCAAATGAATTGAGCTTGTTCTCTCCAAATGAAATATATGACTTTGTAACAAAGTTGGTCTTCTTCTCAGAGCGCTTTCAATTTTTTGTGATGGTAAATGATGCAAATTTCTGGACAGGAAATTTTAGACATAAAGAGTGAAATTATTTTCACTCTTATTTTCAGTCTTTGCTGTTGCTATGCAAGATGTGTTGCAATAACATTTTCCACAATCATTGATAGGCAATGAATAGTTTGTTATTCCCGGTGTTTTTTACGCTGCTGAAATTAACCACTAAGAGATATAAGCATCAAAAGTTTTGATGATCCCAATCGGGACATGAGATTTTGGGGTTGTGACACCCTGTAGAAGCTATTTTCTACCGAAAATAAGAACTTCATCCAGTGTTTTGATGCTTTAAGATATGAAATTTCAATATTCAACATTTCTAAAAAAAAATAAAAGAAATCCTGTTACATATTATAGCTATAACCCCTGAAAGTGGGGGGGCTGCAAATAGGCACCTTACCAAAGAATGACCCCAGTACTATCTCTGATTAACATGAATAACGCAAATGATTCAAAAAGACTCAGGTGATTATAAAGTAAGTACAAATAATATTAAATGTTATGTGGATTAAAGAGCATGTATTGAGCTTTAGTTGTTTTGTTTTGCTCATGTAAGCTTACCTATACTTCATAAGCGTACACCTACATGAGTAAAACAAAACAACTGAATAAGCTAAAATACATGCTCCTTTTAATCCATCGAAGTTGTACTTCATTGTATAGGCTACTCACCTGATTTCTGGGAAATTTCATTCATCTTTTTAGTGTCGACAAATTATATGGCTATATCTTGTCATAAATGTGTTTACGCAGTCTGCTGTCAATTTTTTAGCTAAACCCTTGGGTTCATCGGGGTCTCAAACAACATCAGTTCCCATTCTACTGGTCAGGCTTCAGAACATTGTATAAGTAGGGCGAGAATGACGAACGACTTGAGAAGAGGTTTGTTAATTTAAGTCATCTGGACAAACTTACTTATACATGTAGTCATGGCTAAGAATTACAGGTACACCCTGTCAGTCCAAAACCCCCGTCAGTCTGAACCAACACTAACCCTAAACCTAACCCTAACCTTTCCCTAAACGTAACCCTAAAAAATTCGGACTAGCGGTGGTTCGGACTGATGGTGTTTCGGACTGACGGGATGTGATGTGAGTGCAATGTTTAGAAGCTTTCTACTGAAGATAGCAATATGGGTGACTTGTAACTTGATAGGCCTATGAGAGAACCTAGACATAATTATATATTAACAGACATATAATGCTATACATGCAGGGCGGGGCATGCACTAGGGGTATAATGACTTGTGACTTGATATAGAGAACTATAGGCATAGGCCTACAGACATGTCTATCTAATAAAGAAACAGCAATGTATGCTTTTGACTTTCATGCGAGGTTGCTTAAACCAAGCTGGACATTCAGTGCTCGGAAAACTATCTTCTGAAGACAGCAATTAAGTGACTGGTTACATGACTTGCTATGAAAGACCCTCAAAATTATAAGTATATATGTCGTATTGTTTGGTTACATTAATTATACCAAACTGACATGCAGTGCTATCTACTGAAGATAGTATGTACATGTATGGCTTGTGACTTGTTGTGAGAGAACCTTTACCAATCATGTCATGCTAGTTTTTAAAAATAAACCCAACTTGACAAGTAGTGCTTTAGTGCTATCTACTGAAGATAGCCAAATGTGACTTTCAATCAGAGAGGACATTTTTGATTCATAGGATGAACACTTACTATTGAAATATTCAATAACAGATCTTAACAATAAAAAAAGCATTTAGTACAAGTGTAAAAAAGCATTTGGTACAAATCATATGAAATCATAAGGGATTCTTATTTTAAAGATGTTTTATATATGGAAGTCTATTCAATGGATACAATCACTGTTTAACTTGAGCGCACAGTTCTGTTATCAAATGTTGCACAGCTGACAGCCAGACTTGTAGTACCCGTACTCGAGTCCCAATTTTCGTACCAGTACCTGTACCCATGGCTCTGTACCCATACCTGCATTCCATGACTCCGCACCCGCACTGCACCCGCACTCGGGCCAGTACTGCACCTTATTTTGGCTTAGGACCCATACCGTGGCTTCGGACCCACTCGCACGCATGGAATGGGACCTGCACCCACTCATGGCCCAGGATCAGCACCTGCACTCCATGGGTACGGTACCATACAGTACATGGCTAAATGCATGCAGGAAAGTGAGAGTCAGAGCTAGCTCTACTCTTACTTCCCACCCATGAATCCCACTGCACTGTGAGCCCCACATATATGTTAAAACAAATCTAGGTTACATGGGATGGGATGGGGTTAGGTGGGGAGTAACACATTAAGCCAGATAGCCAGTGCCCTAAATTTTAGCCTGGCCCAGGGCCATGAAAAAAGGTAAATATGGCCCTGGCTACACAAAATGTGTATGCTACATATTAGGCCAAGTAAAATAAAAAACATGTTTCACGTCCGGTTTTTAAAAAAAGGAGGAAGAGGGGCTTTTTATTTTTATCGCAAAATCAGTGTAAATACCCATAATTAGAGCTGTTTTAGCGTATACATTAATGCCTGGAAAAAGGAGGAGGCCTCTTTTTATTTGTTGTTCTGAGAGATAGGCCCCCTCTTACTATCACAAAACCTTACAAAAGTGTTTCTTGTATGTTAGCAAGGCTATAGAAAGCATCTCTACTTCCTAGACATATTTTTTGAAAAGTTATAACTGAATTTCAAAAAATAAAAACAAAATTGAAGAAACCTCAAAAAAGGAAGCGGGAGGGGACGTGAAACATGTTTTATTTTTTATTTGGCCTTACAGTGTAGATTCCTACATTGTGACAGCCTCCAGCCTGATGTGCACACTTTATGCTACCCATATACATACAAATTACATGTCGCATTCACACTCTGACAGCTTCTGACTGATACAGAAAAAAGCAGCAAACTGGACAAACATTTCAAGAAATTGTGTTTTGTGGTGAATTTCAAGTTATCGTGTTCATAGCTTTTATTCATCATTTTAATATTCCCCATCTGAATACACTCTCCTATAGGCCCACATGAACAAGTGCACACATGAAGAACTACCAGGGTACATTATGACTGGTGTGAGCAGTGAACACTTTCCGCCATGTACTTGGGATCATAGGTTCTGTGTTGGAGTGTGGTAGTGTATCTGAATAGAGAGTTCCTTTTATAGTAGCTTATAGGCAAAGTATTAATAAATCTTGGATATAATTATCCCGATGTACATAATTAATGATAATGATTATATTAAGCTAATTGGATAATCTGGTATGTGTGGCAGGATGTGTGGATGTGCATGAAAGCTAGGCTCCACTTATTTGGAAAATTGACAATTAATTTTTAAAAGTCTATCAAAATTGGATCAAATTTGAGATCCAATTGATGTTTTGAGATAAATAATAACTTGAATGCTATATCACTGCTAAATGTATGTTGAAATTAGTATTGCACAGTGTGTGTGTCCATACAAAAACATAGTTTTTTCATTTGCATGAAATTTGCATCCCAAAATATGCCACCTTTAAGCTAGATTCACTAACACCATTAATATTACATCTGTTTTTGTACTTGATTAATTCCTAAAACCAGTTCTGCAACTTTCTGTAAATGAGAGTACTTCTTTGCAAATAAAAATGTCTCGGCAACTCATGGCACACATACAACTTAAAATGTATGTTGTATGATTATGACGTAATAAATTTCTGTAATTTTTTTGGAGCAGACTGTAGTTTTATTCATTTGTTGTGGCATAAATGACATCAAGGAGTGTATTTACAGCATGGTATTGCTAATAAATTAATGTTTACACCAATAACAAGTACCAGACGCATGGCCCCTACCTGTACCCTTACTGGGACCCGTGCACCCGTACTCGAAGTCCCAATTTCCGCACCTGTACTCATGGCTCCGGACCCACTACCGATTGGCACCCTATTTTGGGTTCGGACCCGGACCTGCACTCTGTACTCATGGCTTGGGACCTGCACCTGTACCCATGGCCTGGGACCTGTACCCGCACTCCATGGTCTGGGGCCTGTACCAGACTCATGGTTTGGGACCCGCACCCTGCACTCATGACGGGTCCCAATACTACAAGGCTGCTGGCAGCAGAGTAGCTACAGTTCAGAAAGCCAGGTGTATCATCAAAACCTAAATGTTCCATACTCAATGTTTACGAAACAAAGGTGAACCAACATCAGCACCAGCTAACATGCCCCCATCGATTTGAAAATTGAGAAAATCCCATAGAAAAATGTCAGAAAAATAGCCTGTGCCCTCCCCATGGTTGGTGCTCTCCTACCAATAGGATAGCCCATGTTACGTCACACGGCTTTCCTGGGAAGTTATTAAATAAAGTGATTGAAATTCAATATTTTACAGAAAATGCCATCTGGGAACAAAATATTAATATTAATGTTCTGCTCACTGGTGAAAACTGATTGCTCAAAAAAAAATTGTCAGAAAGATACAATGATGATACCCCCTGCTAGTGCTATGGGAGGGCATTCATTCACATGTAATTCAGCAGCTAAGTTTGTTCCTACATGTACATGTATATCCTCAAAAATATTTTGCTTTATTTGACATTTTGCTTGTGACTTTTTGTGTTATTGCTTGATGTGCACCACATAATACCATGAATACAGTTGGTTTAATTGTGATGTGTGTATATAATTGTGAGTCTACTGTGTGCTTATATTAATTTTTCACCAATGTGTGAAGGGGCAAGGGCGCCGAGCGAAGGCTCCATGCAGGTAATGAGAAGTAAGGTGCATTTTTGATACAGTTTGTGTGGCTCAGTGGGTGGCTGTATTTTTATGATGGGAAAAGTTGCTAATGAGCAGTGGCGGTGCCACGGGGGCATTTCAAAGACTCAACTCAACTCAATTACCAACCGTACACAAAGATCATACCCATGAACAGGTAACTCCTGAAGGTGAAAACTGTATGTACAGGGATGTATCAGACCATTTGTATCAGACAGCAGTCATGTGGGGGTATTTGTGTGTGTGGCCATGTCTTCAGAGTCTATGGTGTGGCACACTACATGTAAACTCACAGTTAACAGGGTCGGATCCAGGAATTTTTGATAAAGGGGGCTCCTTTTGGTCGACAACGAAAAAAATGTGTTAAAGAGGGTTACCCCCTCGAAAACTCAACGGTTTTGGCCCATTGTATGCTGTTCATGGCCGAATTTGTTCCTTTTTAAAATTTCTTACAATTTTGTATTTTTAAGTTACCGCGCCTTTGCTAGTCAAAAAAATAGAGGGCGCGCTGCCGCGCCCTAAATCCGCCCCTGGTTAACTTGCGCCCAGGGACTGGAGAAGTGTCACTACCCTTACGAAAATGCAAGCAATGAAACATGTTCCAAATATACGCATCCGCACGCTACCCACTGCACGCGTGCTGCACACGGTGCGGCACGCGTGCTGCATGCATTCAAAAACTGCGTGCCATTTTCGTAAGGGTATAGTCTGTCCGCTTAGAAGTACAAACCAAATCTGTGGCATTGGGGGTCGATGCTGCGTCACACGCGAAAGCGTGATGCGTAAAGAGCGTGGTTAACAAATCGTCGGCGCAGCAGTTGGCGCGCCAAAGAAGCATTGCACTGAAATAATTATTCTCATACCTCCAGTTTCCGAGGTCTATTTACTTTGAACTTCTATGTGGACAGACTGTAGGCTGCGTGCAGCATACAGGATAATGAATTGCAATATATTCAAATACCTACGTACATTATAGAAAAATAACATCATCATCAATCATCATCATTATCATGATCGTCATAATAATGATAATACTAACAGAAATTCACCTTTAATTCTAAACATCTTTTCAAAATTGTCCCACACAATGTGCACTTTATAGTAGTGTGCACACACAAACTACAGACACCTTATAGCCCTATGGAAGAGTACCAGTTTACTGAGTGGGAGCTGATATGTATGGTCCAGTGTGCATGTTTCTCTCTTTCAAGAGTATTTAATGGATTGGAAAGTTCCAGAACTCCAAGATATTATTATATGCCCAAATATTTTATAAAATTATACATTTAATTAATTATCAATTATTTCATTAATGATTTACAATAGTTTACAATAATATGATTCTGCTCAGTGACAGATAAATCTCAATAATTTGGTGGATATTTAGGATTATATGACAGATCACTGATTTGAGAGCCCCAATTAATTTGGAAAATGGCCAAATAAGTAAAGTCAACAAATTTGAGATCTATTTTGACATTTTTCGATAGTCATTTTACATGGATTTAATTGGACAGGACTCGGACCGGACTTGGCTTTCTTATTGTTATTAACACATGTTTTGACAATAATATTTGGCAGTTTTATAGAATTGTTGACTATTTTATCTAAAAACTTGGTGATTTTGACAAAATATAGGCGATGTTAGCCAAATTTTGGTGATTTTACCAACATTTTGACGATTTCACAAATTTTTTTGCGATTTTACCAAAATGTTGGCGATTTTACAAAAATGTTGGCGATTATACAAAAATTATGACGATTTTACCAAAAATTTGGCAAATTTACTAAAATTTTGGCGATTTTATAAAAATAACGGCGATTTTACCAAAATTATGGCGATTTTACAAAAATTACGGCGATTTTACAAAAAGTTTGGCGATTTTACAAAAAATTTGGCGATTTTACAAAAATTTCGTCGATTTTACAAAAATTATGGTGATTTTACAAAAAGTTTGGCGATTTTACAAAAAATTGGGTGATTTTAGAAATATTTAGGTGATTTAACAAAACATTTGGCGTTTTTATGCGAGTCTGCGATTTTAGGCGAATTCCCGCGTTTTCCCTTGTGACATGGGGCCTCAGGGGTACTGAGGACTGAAGTCTATTGCATCTAAAATTGACTCGAGCTGCCCTGTTTTGCAGTATTTGCAGCTTTTTCTGTCCTTTACTGAAATTTTCAACAACAGCGAGTTCGCATAATCGAGGCTGGAAACACTCAGAAAAATAAAGGTGTCGAATTGACTCGACGCAACGTTCCCGGAATCACCGCTAGGTGGCAGCACACGACGAAAGCTTTGATGGAACACCTCAATTACTTTCATATGGAAAAACCAGGTAATGCTCTGAGATGCCCGAGATATCTATGATGTAGCCACAATTTTGACATTGTAGCGCACGGAATGCCTTAGAATGGTTTCAAAAGGGTTGGAAACGCTGATAAATATACGAAACAGCATAGATCTAGGCCAAAAAGTGCATCGACATATCTAATAGACCCGTGACGTCTATACATGTACAGGTAGCCGGGTATAGCCCCTTCATCTGGCCAGACGCTACCAACGGCATCTATCTCTATTTCCGAAAAACTATGGATTACTGGATCCGAAATGACCGACTACTATTATAGAGTTTCCTGGTGCAGCCATTATAGAGTCCGTTCAACTCTAGGTAAGTGCAAAATTTGAACTTACAATTACTTTTATTTACTTTTACTGTGATTGCTTATCTTAGCCTGGTGATCTTGATTGGCTGAAATTTGATGAGATTCCTCCCCTATATTTTTCCATTTAATCTGTCACCCAAAGACCCTTACAAGTTCAATTTGAACAGCAACTTTCAGTTATCACTGATTTTGTTACTTATTTTGAAAAAACAAAGAAATTTGAAGCCATTTAGAACTAGAAATTCGATTTTCGAGGTTTCTGTGGCGCTGTTTCGGTTCTCACCCAAAGATTCCATTTAAAAAAAAGTCATGTTCTCACCCAATGACCCCATATTTTTACATTTTGCTCTCACCGAATGCCCCTTAGTGCGAAAGTGCCAGCCCTACACCTATATCCATTTCAAATTGAAGTGCCCCCTCCCCGGGATTACATCACCACAAGCCAATCAGACTCTTTATAAACCAGGCTCAGAAAGAAACAAAAAAAAAAAGAAAGACATTTTTCACAAGGCCATAATTAAAATCCTGTCCATCATAATAACCAAAATTACACACAGGACTACTTCAATACTTTACACTGTAAAAAATGATTGTAAATTAACGGACGCCCGTATTTCGAAATTTCCCGTAATTTTACGGGAACCAGCCGTAAGCAAAACAGCTTTTTGTGATTAGAACCACCTATCTGCCTCCGCACCCACCCACACACCCATACTCGTAGCGCAGTCTAAACGAGGAGACGGAAAAACATAGTGTGTGAAGTGTGTTTGGGGTGTACACACTCTACATACAAAACGAGGAGTTTTCACAGGAATGTGAGGAGGTGTGTAAGGAGAACTTAGTACAAAAACAATTATGGAACTCCTCGAATTGAAGGCAAAAATGCCAGAAAAAGACGTCCTAACCCCCCTATAGGGGTCTCCACTTTGAGAAGCTTCTCGAATTACTGCTTTTTGGGTCTAACCTCCTCGAATTCCTGTGTTTGTAAAAACTCAACTCCTGGTTTCGCACGCGCTACACACGCATCTACATGTAATAAACATCTCAAAAAGGGGCTTTTGTATTGCAAATCTGTAAAATGTGTTGGAAGCAGAATTTATTTCTGCGCATTTTGACACCTCATTTGATACGATAGCCCAGAAAACAATAAAACACCGGTCAATTTAATGTAGTGAGGTCCAGATTTGAAAGTTGCACTTAATACAAATTTTTACAATACAAAAACACTCAGATATCATTACACAGATTTCCTTCCATTACACTGAATGCAAAATCCATAGAATTTACTGCAACTTTCAAATCTTGGGCTACATTGATTTAAATGTACGCTGTGACGTCAATATTTAGCTAATTGCTACGTTTTTGAATAATAGTCATTATTTAAGGGGGGGTCAGTTACTTTTTTTGAGATGTATACTACAGACCCATATGTATCACTAACTCCCACTTAATCCTGCTTAAACACACTGAAAGTAAAATTTAAATTCCGTAATTTTACTGGTTCCCGTAAAAGTACGGGGAAACTACTGGGAGTAAATTTTCCGGTTATCCCGTAATTTGTTGCTTTTAAGGGATAACCAGAAAATTACAGTGTACTCTAACCACGTAACCGGGGGACATGATAGGAGCGCCCGTACATACACGCGACCCTGGATAAAGAAACATCACCACGATGCCTCGACAACTACCACAACGAGGGCCCTTTCTAGGACTTGCGCTGACAGTCATATCACCCAATATCGAAGGTTTCTCAACTGCTAAGCCACGCTTATTGGCCGAGATGTGCAACAATCTGTGTGATGTCCTCTGTTTGCAAGAGACACATCGAGGAAGTAACAACGCCCTACCATACCTTGCATAGATTTAGCCATCATCGACAGCATGGCAGTGCTGCATTTGTCAAGGCTGGTTCAATCATAGAAGCTACTTCCTTCTACATGTTCTATGCGGATGAAGACATTGTGATCTTACTGTGGAAATGAGTAGTGTTGTAGTGACCTCTGTGTATAAATCACCTGGTGCCTTCAAGTTCCACCAACCTGTTCCCAATGTTCACAACCAGCCTCAAATCATCATTGGTGACCCTAAATAGCCACAGCGCCTTGTGGGGGTATAGAGAAACCAACAAGGATGGCGAAGCTGTAGAAATGTGGATGGACACAAACCAACTCAGTCTCATTCATGACCCCAAGCTCCCTCCTTCGTGCTGGAAACGTAGATACAATCAAGACCTCGCCATAGTGACTAGCAACATTGCAGGCATGTGCCAGAAGTTCGTAATAGATACCATCCCACAAAGTCAACACCGTCCAATTGGTATCAAAGTAGATGCAGTCGCCAAACCAACAACAGTGCCTTTCACTCGCCGTTTCAACTACAAGAGAGCCAAGTGGCAGAACTTTACTGACGAGCTGGATCTGAAAGTGAAACATATTAAGCCATCAGAAAGTATCTACGTCCAATTCACTCGGCTAGTAAGTAAGACTTTAGGAAGCAACCTTAAAGGAAAAGAAGGGATGGAAAGTAGTTCTCAAAAGCTCTGAAAGACCTGGAATGCCTTGATTGAGTCAACAGACATGTCAAAGAATAGCAAAAAAGCGTACAGCAAACCAAGTCGCACACCAACTACTCCTGAATGGTAGAGAAGTGGAAAAAAGCATAAAAAGATCAAGCTTAACCGTAATAAGTACAACAAGGACCGTGGTTTTACAAGACCTTTCACCATGGAGGAGCTAGAAGCAGGAATCTCCACTCTAAAACCAGGAAAAGCGATAGGTTTAGACAAGGTCGCAATTGAGCAGATCAAAAACTTTGGACCTGAGACAAGGAAGTGGCTCCTACAGCTCTTCAACAAATGTCTGGCAACACACAAGCTCTCGAATATCTTGAAGAAAGCTCATGTGACAGCACTACTGAAACCTAGAAAAGAGTAATCAATTCCAAAGAACTATCGTCCTATATCACTTCTGATTCATACATACAAGCTCTTTGAACGCCTAATACTCAACAGAGTCGCACCTGTCATCGATGAACGCCTCATCCCTGAGCAAGCCGGCTTCCGCCCTGGCAAGTCAACAACCAGTCAAGTTCACAACCTCACCCAGTACATCGAAGAAGGTTACGAGAAAGGAATGGTGTCTGGAGTTGTGTTCGTCGATCTATCAGCAGTATATATAACCATCAAAGATGCGGAGGTGTGCCTTCCATTTACGCAACCGTGAAGCCAAACGCCATCTGCGAGCCAACTCATCAAAGGCACAGGTGTGTGCCTTCCATTTACGCAACCATGAAGCAAAACGCCATCTCAAGGTCACCTGGTCTGGTACAGCACTTGAACACTGTGGACATCCTGTTTATCTTGGAGTTACTCTTGATAGGTGTCTCTCCTATAAGAATCATGTTGAGAAATTAAAGATGAAAGTCAGTACAAGAAACAACATCTTGAGTAAGCTCACAGGAACAAGCTGGGGTGCAAGTTCTCACACTCTGAAGGCAACGGCCTTGGCTCTATGCTACTCAACAGCAGAGTATGCACCACTTCATATGTTGAAATCATGATCATTATATTGGTTTCCATTCAATGTGATTGTTTACTAGTATTTCCATTGAATTTCCAGAATATTCCATGTACAACCCAATAGAGATAAATATCAGAGAACAAGTGAACATGAATGTCTGATGATAGACTATACAACTTTTAGTTACCCGTATTTGGCGGTTCTCGGCCGGCTGGGCATGATTACCTGACTGATGGTGACTGTACCCACCAAGTTTCATGTCCATCTGACCATTTTTACTTATTTGACCTCATATGACCCCTGGTGACCCCTAAATGACCTTCCCAAAATTTGGCTCGAAATGGTGACTTTACCTTAATGGAACTTTTAGGGCCATATAATATACTCCATAGGCATCCAGGAAACAGACAATTACACTTTGTTTCTTGTTGGTTTATGCATTATGTATTATGTCTGGACCGCGGATTTTCCATGGAACCCAAACATGTGTCTCTTTCGGGCCAATCAAGATAAACAAAGAAAGAAAGAAAGAAAGAAACTCAGTGTCATCGGTTCGTTTTTCCTTGTAATGCTACACGAAATACTGCAATAGCGCCAACAACAACAATATCAATGACAACAGCATTAACAATGTGTGGACCTCTTGGACGAAACCGAAAATAATAGCAATGAATCATTAATACGAAAGCAGCCCTGATGAGAACAATACATTGGTATGGTTTTTTAAAAGATTTCACCAACTTTGAAAATTCACCCCCTGCACAAGCAGCCATTTTGTATTTATGCAAATTAAGCACTGTTCCACTGATTGGATTTTCGGGGCCTTTCAATGTGTTATTAAAATTCGTCGCTCGCAAGAGTAGCGTATCAGCCATTTTTGACAAAATGAGATAAGATCAGTTTCATAATCTATATAATAAAGCTCTACATTCTGACAAACTTTCAAGACAAACATGTCATTACTTAATTAAGTATTATCACTAATTAGGTTTGGCGTATCTCACTCAATGGAATTATTGTGTGCAACATTCCCCTTGTTTTGGACGACATAGTGGCGTATCAGTGACATACGCCACTATGTCGTAAATATGTGACATACACCACTATTTTGGTATATCGCGGCTGTGTGGCCAATATGGATATGAATTCAACTATTATTCGACATACTGGCGTATCTATGTCAATTTTGAATGGAGAATAATTTTTCAAAAAATTAGACATACTGACGTATAAGTTTAATGACTAATTACAATTAATTGGTTAATGACAGCAATGTGTTTTACACATTAAATGTAACTTAAATATTTATATGTTTTCATATCCATTTATATAAGAAAAGGGACATTTTAATCAAGGCAATGTATGACAAACGGTTGCAAAAACTTCAGATGCAATTATCTCAAAATGGCCATTTTCGTGATGGGTTCTGTTGCAATGAGTAGTGAGTTAACTGCTTATTTTTCTTAATTTGACTACTCTATGGATGGAACTCTAATTTGTATAAATAATGTTCATATTAATATAGATGACAAAATTGATTTTCTGTAATAAAGAGATGAAGATCAAGGAAGTGACGGGACTGAAGTATATAGATAAAGATGCTAAAAGCCCATTCTCCTATAAAATCGCAAATATCAAGGATGTGATAATACAATAATATTATAAAGGTGAAAATGTTAAAAGTGAAAGACGCTAAAAGCGCGATTCTCCTATTAAATAACGAAGATCAAGGATGCGATGCTGCAATTATAGTATGGAGATTCTAAAAGCGAATTGAAAATGTAAAAAGATAAAGATCAAGGCTGTGATGGATGGAACTCTAATTTGTATAAATAATGTTCATTATCATATAGAGTTGACGATGTCAAAATTGACTTATCAGTAATAAAGAGATGAAGATCAAGGTTGTGACAGGACTGAAACATAGAGATTAAGATGCTAAAAGTGCATTTCTCCTATAAAATCACGAAGATCAAGTATGTGATGCTGGAATTGTAGTATTGAGATTCTAAAAGCGAATTGAATAATATAAAAAGATCAAGGCGGATGGATGGGACTACAATTTGAATAAATATTGCTCATAATAATATAGAGATGAAGATGCCAAAATTGACTTATCAGTAATAAAGAGATGAAGATCAAGGATGTGACAAGACTGAAATGTAGAGATTAAGATGCTAAAAGACCATTTTCCCTATAAAATCATGAAGATCAAGGATGTGATAACAAAATAATATTATCAAGAAAATGTTTAAACTGAATTCTATAACATAAAATGGTAAAGATCAAGGGTGATGGATGGGACTACAACTTGTATAAATAATGTAAAGATGAAGATGTCAAAGTTGACTCATCTGTAATAAAGAGATGAAGATCAAGGATGTGACAAGACTGAAATATAGAGATAAAGATGCGACAAGACCATTTCTCCTATAAAATCACGAAGAATTTTAATATTTATATAACGAAGATCAAGGATGTGATGCTGCAATTATAGTATGGAGATTCTAAAATCGTATTGAATAATATAAAAAGGTAAAGATCAAGGTTGTGATGGATGGAACTCTAATACTATTTGTATTAATAATGTTCATAATAATATAGAGATGAGGATGCCAAAATTGACTTATCAGTAATAAAGAGATGAAGATCAAGGATGTGACAAGACTGAAATGTAGAGATTAAGATGCTAAAAGCCAATTTCTCCTATAAAATCACGAAGATCAAGGATATGATAATGCAATAATATTATAAAGACGATAATGTTAAAAGTGAAAGACGCTAAAAGCACATTTCTCCTATTAAATAACGAAGATCAAGGATGTGATGCTGCAATTATAGTATGGAGATTCTAAAATCGTATTGAATATTATAAAAAGATCAAGGCTGTGATGGGGCCAAGTTCTCATGTGCACTTGGTTTATTCCGATTCCATGCTCGCTCTCGCAGGTTTTCTCCGTGATCTCCGGTTTCCTCCTGTATCGCAAAAATCGGTGATTAGTTGTTTGGTTATCAAAAACGTCCTTCACCCAATGGAATTTGGGGAGCTGCACAGATAATTGGTGAATGTTACAATCTAAATGCGGATAGGTGTGCGCCGTTCGGCAGCAACTGGCTTAGTTGATGCGATCTGATTCCGATGATTCACCATTGCAGCGAAATTACAGCGCTTTGAGTCCTCTTAAGATCTGGAGAAAGGCGCTTTATAAATCCAAAATTTATTTATTATTTATTATTTATTTAAAGTATAGAGAAAAATATGCTGAAAATCCATTTCTCCTATAAAGTCACGAAGATCAAGGATGTGATAATAGAATACAATTATCAAGATAAAAATGTTAAAAGCGAAATTACAGCGCTTTGAGTCCTCTTAAGATCTGGAGAAAGGCGCTTTATAAATCCAAAATTTATTTATTATTTATTATTTATTTAAAGTATAGAGAAAAATATGCTGAAAATCCATTTCTCCTATAAAGTCACGAAGATCAAGGATGTGATAATAGAATACAATTATCAAGATAAAAATGTTAAAAGTGAATTCTATAACATAAAATGATAAAGATCAAGGCTTTGATGGATGGAACTCTAATTTGTATAAATAATGTTCATAATAAATAATAAGATGAAGATGAAATATAGAAATAAAGATGCGAAAAGGCCATTTCTCCTATAAAATCACGAATCACGATAATACAATAATATTATACAGATGAAAATGTTAAAAGTGAAAGACGCTAAAAGCGCAATTCTCCTATTAAATAACGAAGATCAATGATGTGATGCTGCAATTATAGTTTGGAGATTCTAAAAGCGAATTGAATAGTATAAAAAGATAAAGATCAAGGCTGTGATTGATGGTACTCTGATTTGTATAAATAATGTTCATGATAATATATAAATTAAGATACCAAAATCGACTTACGAGCGTATCTGTAATAAAGAGATGAAGATCAAGGATGTGACAGGACTGAAATATAGAGATAAAGATGCGAAAAGCCCATTTCTCCTATAAAATCAGGAATATCATCAAGGATGTAATGCTACATTACAGTATGGAGATTCCAAAAGATTGGTTATCAAAAAACTTCCTTCACCCAATGGAATTTGGGGAGCTGCACAGATAATTGGTGAATGTTACAATCTAAATGCGGATAGGTGTGCGCCGTTCGGCAGCAACTGGCTTAGTTGATGCGATCTGATAAACATAAACATAAACAATGTGATTTATAAAGCGCCTTTTACAAAAGTAGGCAAAGCGCTAAAAGAGAGAAAGACAAGAAAGGAAAAAGAGCTAATGAGTGGGAAAGAGGTGGGTTTTAAGGAGATTCTTGAATGTGGTAATATTTTCTTGACCTCGGACAGTGGTGGGCAACTCGTTCCAAAGGCGCGGCCCCACTGTTGAAAAGGCGCGATCGCCAGCTTGTTTCTTGGAACGAGGCACTTCAAATGTGACAGCAGCGTCAGATCGAAGCGCATAAGATGTTTTGTGGGTCCGTGGTTGAAAATAAGAAGAGATGTAATCAGGTGATTGGGTGTGAAATGCTTTGAATGTCTGGAGAAGACTCTTGAACTGTATTCTTTGGGCAACAGGCAACCAGTGGAGAGATTGGAGAAGAGGAGAGGCATGACTGCGACTCGGTTGCCTGAAGATAAGACGGGCAGACTTATTTTGGAGGACTTGAAGACGGTTTAGGTGTTTTTTATCTATACCATTGAAGAGTAAGTTACAATAGTCCAGTTTGGATAAAATGAGAGTGCGGACAATGTTATGACAAGTGTCGGTATCTAAGTATTTACGGATACGATTTAGATTTCGCAGCTGCCAGTTAATGGTACGAGACAAATTGGTAGTGTGATCAGCCATTGTCATGGAGTAATCAAAAATAACACCCAGGTTACGGATGCTAGGGGAAGAAGGAATTTCCTGATTACCAAGATGAAGGGTGAGATTTTGCAGGGTCTTATAGTGGTGAGCAGATGAAGCAATAAAAAACTCAGTCTTAGATTGATTGCGTTTCAATCTATTTCTAAGCATCCAAGCCTGCAGATCATTAACACACTGACTCAACTTAAATAATGCGCAAGCAGCATCACCGTGACAATTCGGATTAAAGATCGTATAAATCTGAACGTCATCAGCATAAATGTGGTAAAGTAGGTGATGGCTCTCAATGATTTGACCAACTTTGCGGGTGTAGTACGTAAAAGCCTGGGGGCCGATGACTGAGCCCTGGGGGACTCCATAAATGAGGTTTTTATCGTCAGAAAAACACCATCTATATGAACTCTCCCAGTCCTACCCTCAAGGTAGGTCTTGAACCAGTTTTGCACCTTACCCTTGATACCGAAATCACCAGCGAGCTGTTCCAGAAGGATACCGTGATCCACGGTATCAAAAGTTGCTGAAAGATCAAGCATCAGAAGTAGAACGGCCCGCTGGTTGTCGATAGCCCTAAGAATGTCATTCTGGACACAGGTAAGCGCAGTCTCGGTACTGTGACTGGTACGGATCCGACAACTGATAGACATTGATGTAATTGGAGACCTGAGTAGAAACCACTTTCTCAATAAGTTTGCCCACAAACGGCAAATTTGAGACAGGTCGATAATTGCTTAACAGGTTCCTATCAAGAGAGGGCTTCTTCAGGACTGGTGTTATAACTGCTTTACTAAGCTCTGCAGGAAAAACACCTGAAGAGAGGGAAACATTGACAATGGCAGTCAGAATGGGAGCAAGTGTGTCAAGATGTTGTTTGACCAACCATGTGGGCATGGGATCCAGAGGACAACTCTTGGTTGGACACTTCCCAATGATTTTACACAGATCGTCTTTAGTGATAAGTTGGAAATCAAAAAGGTTACATGAAACAACAGATTGATTCTCATGAGATGTGGTAGAGTTACTGCTACATGGATCATACATCAAGTTCACACCTTATCTTATTTACCTTACCAACAAAATAATCACAAAAATTATTAGCAAGTTCAGCAGATGTGTCACTATCCGGGAGCACATTTCCACTGACATTAAGCAGCTCATTTACTGTTTTGTATATGTCCTTAGAGTTACAAGTACAGTCTGCAAATTTATTTTGTAGAAATTTGATTTTCCTCACAATAACGACGGCAGCAGTACTCTTAGCATCGATGTAGATTTGATAGTCGGCATCCAAGCCAGTCTTTCTCCAACGTCTTTCATAACGTCTCCTCTCACGACGGGCTTTTATCACATCGTCGTTATACCATTTTGGTTTGATTCCGATGATTCACCATTGCAGCGAAATTACAGCGCTTTGAGTCCTCTTAAGATCTGGAGAAAGGCGCTTTATAAATCCAAAATTTATTTATTATTTATTATTTATTTAAAGTATAGAGAAAATATGCTGAAAATCCATTTCTCCTATAAAGTCACGAAGATCAAGGATGTGATAATAGAATACAATTATCAAGATAAAAATGTTAAAAGCGAAATTACAGCGCTTTGAGTCCTCTTAAGATCTGGAGAAAGGCGCTTTATAAATCCAAAATTTATTTATTATTTATTATTTATTTAAAGTATAGAGAAAAATATGCTGAAAATCCATTTCTCCTATAAAGTCACGAAGATCAAGGATGTGATAATAGAATACAATTATCAAGATAAAAATGGTAGAAGTGAATTCTATAACATAAAATGATAAAGATCAAGGCTTTGATGGATGGAACTCTAATTTGTATAAATAATGTTCATAATAAATAATAAGATGAAGATGAAATATAGAAATAAAGATGCGAAAAGGCCATTTCTCCTATAAAATCACGAATCACGATAATACAATAATATTATACAGATGAAAATGTTAAAAGTGAAAGACGCTAAAAGCGCAATTCTCCTATTAAATAACGAAGATCAATGATGTGATGCTGCAATTATAGTTTGGAGATTCTAAAAGCGAATTGAATAATATAAGATAATAAAGATCAAGGCTGTGATTGATGGTACTCTGATTTGTATAAATAATGTTCATGATAATATATAAATTAAGATACCAAAATCGACTTACGAGCGTATCTGTAATAAAGAGATGAAGATCAAGGATGTGACAGGACTGAAATATAGAGATAAAGATGCGAAAAGCCCATTTCTCCTATAAAATCAGGAATATCATCAAGGATGTAATGCTACATTACAGTATGGAGATTCCAAAAGATTGGTTATCAAAAAACTTCCTTCACCCAATGGAATTTGGGGAGCTGCACAAATAATTGGTGAATGTTACAATCTAAATGCGGATAGGTGTGCGCCGTTCGGCAGCAACTGGCTTAGTTGATGCGATCTGATAAACATAAACATAAACAATGTGATTTATAAAGCGCCTTTTACAAAAGTAGGCAAAGCGCTAAAAGAGAGAAAGACAAGAAAGGAAAAAGAGCTAATGAGTGGGAAAGAGGTGGGTTTTAAGGAGATTCTTGAATGTGGTAATATTTTCTTGACCTCGGACAGTGGTGGGCAACTCGTTCCAAAGGCGCGGCCCCACTGTTGAAAAGGCGCGATCGCCAGCTTGTTTCTTGGAACGAGGCACTTCAAATGTGACAGCAGCGTCAGATCGAAGCGCATAAGATGTTTTGTGGGTCCGTGGTTGAAAATAAGAAGAGATGTAATCAGGTGATTGGGTGTGAAATGCTTTGAATGTCTGGAGAAGACTCTTGAACTGTATTCTTTGGGCAACAGGCAACCAGTGGAGAGATTGGAGAAGAGGAGAGGCATGACTGCGACTCGGTTGCCTGAAGATAAGACGGGCAGACTTATTTTGGAGGACTTGAAGACGGTTTAGGTGTTTTTATCTATACCATTGAAGAGTAAGTTACAATAGTCCAGTTTGGATAAAATGAGAGTGCGGACAATGTTATGACAAGTGTCGGTATCTAAGTATTTACGGATACGATTTAGATTTCGCAGCTGCCAGTTAATGGTACGAGACAAATTGGTAGTGTGATCAGCCATTGTCATGGAGTAATCAAAAATAACACCCAGGTTACGGATGCTAGGGGAAGAAGGAATTTCCTGATTACCAAGATGAAGGGTGAGATTTTGCAGGGTCTTATAGTGGTGAGCAGATGAAGCAATAAAAACTCAGTCTTAGATTGATTGAGTTTCAATCTATTTCTAAGCATCCAAGCCTGCAGATCATTAACACACTGACTCAACTTAAATAATGCGCAAGCAGCATCACCGTGACAATTCGGATTAAAGATCGTATAAATCTGAACGTCATCAGCATAAATGTGGTAAAGTAGGTGATGGCTCTCAATGATTTGACCAACTTTGCGGGTGTAGTACGTAAAAGCCTGGGGGCCGATGACTGAGCCCTGGGGGACTCCATAAATGAGGTTTTTATCGTCAGAAAAAACACCATCTATATGAACTCTCCCAGTCCTACCCTCAAGGTAGGTCTTGAACCAGTTTTGCACCTTACCCTTGATACCGAAATCACCAGCGAGCCGTTCCAGAAGGATACCGTGATCCACGGTATCAAAAGTTGCTGAAAGATCAAGCATCAGAAGTAGAACGGCCCGCTGGTTGTCGATAGCCCTAAGAATGTCATTCTGGACACAGGTAAGCGCAGTCTCGGTACTGTGACTGGTACGGATCCGACAACTGATAGACATTGATGTAATTGGAGACCTGAGTAGAAACCACTTTCTCAATAAGTTTGCCCACAAACGGCAAATTTGAGACAGGTCGATAATTGCTTAACAGGTTCCTATCAAGAGAGGGCTTCTTCAGGACTGGTGTTATAACTGCTTTACTAAGTTCTGCAGGAAAAACACCTGAAGAGAGGGAAACATTGACAATGGCAGTCAGAATGGGAGCAAGTGTGTCAAGATGTTGTTTGACCAACCATGTGGGCATGGGATCCAGAGGACAACTCTTGGTTGGACACTTCCCAATGATTTTACACAGATCGTCTTTAGTGATAAGTTGGAAATCAAAAAGGTTACATGAAACAACAGATTGATTCTCATGAGATGTGGTAGAGTTACTGCTACATGGATCATACATCAAGTTCACACCTTATCTTATTTACCTTACCAACAAAATAATCACAAAATTATTAGCAAGTTCAGCAGATGTGTCACTATCCGGGAGCACATTTCCACTGACATTAAGCAGCTCATTTACTGTTTTGTATATGTCCTTAGAGTTACAAGTACAGTCTGCAAATTTATTTTTGTAGAAATTTGATTTTTCCCTCACAATAACGACGGCAGCAGTACTCTTAGCATCGATGTAGATTTGATAGTCGGCATCCAAGCCAGTCTTTCTCCAACGTCTTTCATAACGTCTCCTCTCACGACGGGCTTTTATCACATCGTCGTTATACCATTTTGGTTTGATTCCGATGATTCACCATTGCAGCGAAATTACAGCGCTTTGAGTCCTCTTAAGATCTGGAGAAAGGCGCTTTATAAATCCAAAATTTATTTATTATTTATTATTTATTTAAAGTATAGAGAAAATATGCTGAAAATCCATTTCTCCTATAAAGTCACGAAGATCAAGGATGTGATAATAGAATACAATTATCAAGATAAAAATGTTAAAAGCGAAATTACAGCGCTTTGAGTCCTCTTAAGATCTGGAGAAAGGCGCTTTATAAATCCAAAATTTATTTATTATTTATTATTTATTTAAAGTATAGAGAAAAATATGCTGAAAATCCATTTCTCCTATAAAGTCACGAAGATCAAGGATGTGATAATAGAATACAATTATCAAGATAAAAATGTTAAAAGTGAATTCTATAACATAAAATGATAAAGATCAAGGCTTTGATGGATGGAACTCTAATTTGTATAAATAATGTTCATAATAAATAATAAGATGAAGATGAAATATAGAAATAAAGATGCGAAAAGGCCATTTCTCCTATAAAATCACGAATCACGATAATACAATAATATTATACAGATGAAAATGTTAAAAGTGAAAGACGCTAAAAGCGCAATTCTCCTATTAAATAACGAAGATCAATGATGTGATGCTGCAATTATAGTTTGGAGATTCTAAAAGCGAATTGAATAATATAAGAGGATAAAGATCAAGGCTGTGATTGATGGTACTCTGATTTGTATAAATAATGTTCATGATAATATATAAATTAAGATACCAAAATCGACTTACGAGCGTATCTGTAATAAAGAGATGAAGATCAAGGATGTGACAGGACTGAAATATAGAGATAAAGATGCGAAAAGCCCATTTCTCCTATAAAATCAGGAATATCATCAAGGATGTAATGCTACATTACAGTATGGAGATTCCAAAAGATTGGTTATCAAAAAACTTCCTTCACCCAATGGAATTTGGGGAGCTGCACAGATAATTGGTGAATGTTACAATCTAAATGCGGATAGGTGTGCGCCGTTCGGCAGCAACTGGCTTAGTTGATGCGATCTGATAAACATAAACATAAACAATGTGATTTATAAAGCGCCTTTTACAAAAGTAGGCAAAGTGCTAAAAGAGAGAAAGACAAGAAAGGAAAAAGAGCTAATGAGTGGGAAAGAGGTGGGTTTTAAGGAGATTCTTGAATGTGGTAATATTTTCTTGACCTCGGACAGTGGTGGGCAACTCGTTCCAAAGGCGCGGCCCCACTGTTGAAAAGGCGCGATCGCCAGCTTGTTTCTTGGAACGAGGCACTTCAAATGTGACAGCAGCGTCAGATCGAAGCGCATAAGATGTTTTGTGGGTCCGTGGTTGAAAATAAGAAGAGATGTAATCAGGTGATTGGGTGTGAAATGCTTTGAATGTCTGGAGAAGACTCTTGAACTGTATTCTTTGGGCAACAGGCAACCAGTGGAGAGATTGGAGAAGAGGAGAGGCATGACTGCGACTCGGTTGCCTGAAGATAAGACGGGCAGACTTATTTTGGAGGACTTGAAGACGGTTTAGGTGTTTTTTATCTATACCATTGAAGAGTAAGTTACAATAGTCCAGTTTGGATAAAATGAGAGTGCGGACAATGTTATGACAAGTGTCGGTATCTAAGTATTTACGGATACGATTTAGATTTCGCAGCTGCCAGTTAATGGTACGAGACAAATTGGTAGTGTGATCAGCCATTGTCATGGAGTAATCAAAAATAACACCCAGGTTACGGATGCTAGGGGAAGAAGGAATTTCCTGATTACCAAGATGAAGGGTGAGATTTTGCAGGGTCTTATAGTGGTGAGCAGATGAAGCAATAAAAACTCAGTCTTAGATTGATTGAGTTTCAATCTATTTCTAAGCATCCAAGCCTGCAGATCATTAACACACTGACTCAACTTAAATAATGCGCAAGCAGCATCACCGTGACAATTCGGATTAAAGATCGTATAAATCTGAACGTCATCAGCATAAATGTGGTAAAGTAGGTGATGGCTCTCAATGATTTGACCAACTTTGCGGGTGTAGTACGTAAAAGCCTGGGGCCGATGACTGAGCCCTGGGGACTCCATAAATGAGGTTTTTATCGTCAGAAAAACACCATCTATATGAACTCTCCCAGTCCTACCCTCAAGGTAGGTCTTGAACCAGTTTTGCACCTTACCCTTGATACCGAAATCACCAGCGAGCCGTTCCAGAAGGATACCGTGATCCACGGTAGCAAAAGTTGCTGAAAGATCAAGCATCAGAAGTAGAACGGCCCGCTGGTTGTCGATAGCCCTAAGAATGTCATTCTGGACACAGGTAAGCGCAGTCTCGGTACTGTGACTGGTACGGATCCGACAACTGATAGACATTGATGTAATTGGAGACCTGAGTAGAAACCACTTTCTCAATAAGTTTGCCCACAAACGGCAAATTTGAGACAGGTCGATAATTGCTTAACAGGTTCCTATCAAGAGAGGGCTTCTTCAGGACTGGTGTTATAACTGCTTTACTAAGCTCTGCAGGAAAAACACCTGAAGAGAGGGAAACATTGACAATGGCAGTCAGAATGGGAGCAAGTGTGTCAAGATGTTGTTTGACCAACCATGTGGGCATGGGATCCAGAGGACAACTCTTGGTTGGACACTTCCCAATGATTTTACACAGATCGTCTTTAGTGATAAGTTGGAAATCAAAAAGGTTACATGAAACAACAGATTGATTCTCATGAGATGTGGTAGAGTTACTGCTACATGGATCATACATCAAGTTCACACCTTATCTTATTTACCTTACCAACAAAATAATCACAAAAATTATTAGCAAGTTCAGCAGATGTGTCACTATCCGGGAGCACATTTCCACTGACATTAAGCAGCTCATTTACTGTTTTGTATATGTCCTTAGAGTTACAAGTACAGTCTGCAAATTTATTTTTGTAGAAATTTGATTTTTCCCTCACAATAACGACGGCAGCAGTACTCTTAGCATCGATGTAGATTTGATAGTCGGCATCCAAGCCAGTCTTTCTCCAACGTCTTTCATAACGTCTCCTCTCACGACGGGCTTTTATCACATCGTCGTTATACCATTTTGGTTTGATTCCGATGATTCACCATTGCAGCGAAATTACAGCGCTTTGAGTCCTCTTAAGATCTGGAGAAAGGCGCTTTATAAATCCAAAATTTATTTATTATTTATTATTTATTTAAAGTATAGAGAAAAATATGCTGAAAATCCATTTCTCCTATAAAGTCACGAAGATCAAGGATGTGATAATAGAATACAATTATCAAGATAAAAATGTTAAAAGCGAAATTACAGCGCTTTGAGTCCTCTTAAGATCTGGAGAAAGGCGCTTTATAAATCCAAAATTTATTTATTATTTATTATTTATTTAAAGTATAGAGAAAAATATGCTGAAAATCCATTTCTCCTATAAAGTCACGAAGATCAAGGATGTGATAATAGAATACAATTATCAAGATAAAAATGTTAAAAGTGAATTCTATAACATAAAATGATAAAGATCAAGGCTTTGATGGATGGAACTCTAATTTGTATAAATAATGTTCATAATAAATAATAAGATGAAGATGAAATATAGAAATAAAGATGCGAAAAGGCCATTTCTCCTATAAAATCACGAATCACGATAATACAATAATATTATACAGATGAAAATGTTAAAAGTGAAAGACGCTAAAAGCGCAATTCTCCTATTAAATAACGAAGATCAATGATGTGATGCTGCAATTATAGTTTGGAGATTCTAAAAGCGAATTGAATAATATAAGAGGATAAAGATCAAGGCTGTGATTGATGGTACTCTGATTTGTATAAATAATGTTCATGATAATATATAAATTAAGATACCAAAATCGACTTACGAGCGTATCTGTAATAAAGAGATGAAGATCAAGGATGTGACAGGACTGAAATATAGAGATAAAGATGCGAAAAGCCCATTTCTCCTATAAAATCAGGAATATCATCAAGGATGTAATGCTACATTACAGTATGGAGATTCCAAAAGATTGGTTATCAAAAAACTTCCTTCACCCAATGGAATTTGGGGAGCTGCACAGATAATTGGTGAATGTTACAATCTAAATGCGGATAGGTGTGCGCCGTTCGGCAGCAACTGGCTTAGTTGATGCGATCTGATAAACATAAACATAAACAATGTGATTTATAAAGCGCCTTTTACAAAAGTAGGCAAAGCGCTAAAAGAGAGAAAGACAAGAAAGGAAAAAGAGCTAATGAGTGGGAAAGAGGTGGGTTTTAAGGAGATTCTTGAATGTGGTAATATTTTCTTGACCTCGGACAGTGGTGGGCAACTCGTTCCAAAGGCGCGGCCCCACTGTTGAAAAGGCGCGATCGCCAGCTTGTTTCTTGGAACGAGGCACTTCAAATGTGACAGCAGCGTCAGATCGAAGCGCATAAGATGTTTTGTGGGTCCGTGGTTGAAAATAAGAAGAGATGTAATCAGGTGATTGGGTGTGAAATGCTTTGAATGTCTGGAGAAGACTCTTGAACTGTATTCTTTGGGCAACAGGCAACCAGTGGAGAGATTGGAGAAGAGGAGAGGCATGACTGCGACTCGGTTGCCTGAAGATAAGACGGGCAGACTTATTTTGGAGGACTTGAAGACGGTTTAGGTGTTTTTTATCTATACCATTGAAGAGTAAGTTACAATAGTCCAGTTTGGATAAAATGAGAGTGCGGACAATGTTATGACAAGTGTCGGTATCTAAGTATTTACGGATACGATTTAGATTTCGCAGCTGCCAGTTAATGGTACGAGACAAATTGGTAGTGTGATCAGCCATTGTCATGGAGTAATCAAAAATAACACCCAGGTTACGGATGCTAGGGGAAGAAGGAATTTCCTGATTACCAAGATGAAGGGTGAGATTTTGCAGGGTCTTATAGTGGTGAGCAGATGAAGCAATAAAAAACTCAGTCTTAGATTGATTGAGTTTCAATCTATTTCTAAGCATCCAAGCCTGCAGATCATTAACACACTGACTCAACTTAAATAATGCGCAAGCAGCATCACCGTGACAATTCGGATTAAAGATCGTATAAATCTGAACGTCATCAGCATAAATGTGGTAAAGTAGGTGATGGCTCTCAATGATTTGACCAACTTTGCGGGTGTAGTACGTAAAAGCCTGGGGGCCGATGACTGAGCCCTGGGGACTCCATAAATGAGGTTTTTATCGTCAGAAAAAGCACCATCTATATGAACTCTCCCAGTCCTACCCTCAAGGTAGGTCTTGAACCAGTTTTGCACCTTACCCTTGATACCGAAATCACCAGCGAGCCGTTCCAGAAGGATACCGTGATCCACGGTAGCAAAAGTTGCTGAAAGATCAAGCATCAGAAGTAGAACGGCCCGCTGGTTGTCGATAGCCCTAAGAATGTCATTCTGGACACAGGTAAGCGCAGTCTCGGTACTGTGACTGGTACGGATCCGACAACTGATAGACATTGATGTAATTGGAGACCTGAGTAGAAACCACTTTCTCAATAAGTTTGCCCACAAACGGCAAATTTGAGACAGGTCGATAATTGCTTAACAGGTTCCTATCAAGAGAGGGCTTCTTCAGGACTGGTGTTATAACTGCTTTACTAAGCTCTGCAGGAAAAACACCTGAAGAGAGGGAAACATTGACAATGGCAGTCAGAATGGGAGCAAGTGTGTCAAGATGTTGTTTGACCAACCATGTGGGCATGGGATCCAGAGGACAACTCTTGGTTGGACACTTCCCAATGATTTTACACAGATCGTCTTTAGTGATAAGTTGGAAATCAAAAAGGTTACATGAAACAACAGATTGATTCTCATGAGATGTGGTAGAGTTACTGCTACATGGATCATACATCAAGTTCACACCTTATCTTATTTACCTTACCAACAAAATAATCACAAAAATTATTAGCAAGTTCAGCAGATGTGTCACTATCCGGGAGCACATTTCCACTGACATTAAGCAGCTCATTTACTGTTTTGTATATGTCCTTAGAGTTACAAGTACAGTCTGCAAATTTATTTTTGTAGAAATTTGATTTTTCCCTCACAATAACGACGGCAGCAGTACTCTTAGCATCGATGTAGATTTGATAGTCGGCATCCAAGCCAGTCTTTCTCCAACGTCTTTCATAACGTCTCCTCTCACGACGGGCTTTTATCACATCGTCGTTATACCATTTTGGTTTGATTCCGATGATTCACCATTGCAGCGAAATTACAGCGCTTTGAGTCCTCTTAAGATCTGGAGAAAGGCGCTTTATAAATCCAAAATTTATTTATTATTTATTATTTATTTAAAGTATAGAGAAAAATATGCTGAAAATCCATTTCTCCTATAAAGTCACGAAGATCAAGGATGTGATAATAGAATACAATTATCAAGATAAAAATGTTAAAAGTGAATTCTATAACATAAAATGATAAAGATCAAGGCTGATGGATGGGACAACAACTTGTATAAATAATAAAGATGCCAAAATTGACTTACCAGTAATAAAGATATGAAGATCAAGGATGTGACGAGACTGTAGTATAGAGATAAAGATGCTAAAAGCCAATTTCTCCTATGCAATCACGAAGATCAAGGATATGACACTCCAAAATTATTATAAAGATGATAATGTTAAAAGTAAAAGACGCTAATAGCGAATTTTTCATATTAAATAACGAAGATCAAGGACGTGATGCTGCAATTATAGTATGGAGATTCTAAAAGCGTATTGAATAATATAAAAAGATAAAGATCCAGGATGTGATAACACAATAATATTTTAAGATGAAAATGTTAAAAGTTAACGACGCTAAAAGCGCATTTCTGCTTTTAAATAACGTAGTATGGAGATTCTAAAAGCGTATTGAATAATATAAATATAAAAAGGTAAAGATCAAGGCTGTGATGGATTGAAGTCTAATTTGTATAAAATAATGTTCATAATAATATAGAGATGAAGATGCCAAAATTGACTTGTCAGTAATAAAGAGATGAAGATCAAGGATTTGACAGGACTGCAGTACAGCGATAAAGATCAAGGAAAAGATGAAAATGTTAAAAGTGAAAGACGCAAAAACCGAATTTCTCTTTATAAATAACGAAGATCAAGGATGTCATGCTGTAATTATAGTATGGAGATTCTAAAAGTGAATTGAATAATATAAAAAGATAAAGATCAAGGCTGTGATGGATGGAAGTCTAATTTGTATAAATAATGTTCATAATAATATAGAGATGAGGATGCCAAAATTGACTTATCTGTAATATAGAGATGAAGATCAAGGATGTGACAGGACTGAAGTCTAGAGATAAAGATGCTAAAAGTCCATTTCTCCTGTAAAATCACAAAGATCAAGGATGTGATACTGGAATTGTAGTATTGAGATTCTAAAAGCGAATTGAATAATATAAAATAATAAAGATCAAGGCGGATGGATTTGAATAACTATTGCTCATAATAATATAGAATGGAGTATGGAGATTCTAAAAGCGTATTGAATAATATAAAAAGATAAAGATCCAGGATGTGATAACACAATAATATTTTAAGATGAAAATGTTAAAAGTTAACGACGCTAAAAGCGCATTTCTGCTTTTAAATAACGTAGTATGGAGATTCTAAAAGCGTATTGAATAATATAAATATAAAAAGGTAAAGATCAAGGCTGTGATGGATTGAAGTCTAATTTGTATAAAATAATGTTCATAATAATATAGAGATGAAGATGCCAAAATTGACTTGTCAGTAATAAAGAGATGAAGATCAAGGATTTGACAGGACTGCAGTACAGCGATAAAGATCAAGGAAAAGATGAAAATGTTAAAAGTGAAAGACGCAAAAACCGAATTTCTCTTATTAAATAACGAAGATCAAGGATGTGATTCTGCAATTATAGTATGGAGATTCTAAAACCGAATTGAATAGTATAAAAAGATAAAGATCAAGACTGATGGATGGAACTCTAATTTGTATAAATAATGTTCATAATAATATAGAGATGAAGATGCCAAAATTGACTTATCAGTAATAAAGAGATGAAGATCAAAGATGCCAAAATTGACTTGAAATCATTGAGATGATGATCAAGGATGTGACGGGACTGAAATAATTATAGAGATTAAGATGCTAAAAGTCTATTTCTCCTATAAAATCACGAAGATCAAGGATGTGATAATGCAATAATATTAAAAAGATGAAAATGTTACAAGTGAAATACACTAAAAGTCATTTCTCCTACTAAATAACGAAGATCAAGGATGTGATGCTGCAATTATATTATGGAGATTCTAAAAGCGAATTGAATAATAAAATATAAAGATCAAGGCTGTGATGGATGAACTAATAACACTGCCCAACACAGTTTTTGGTGACTTTGGTTTGAGAGTTGTTTTTAGGTAATTTTGGGTCGCCGATTTCAAATATAGCATTAGTTTTTGCATATCACGTCAAATTTTCACTCTATGACTATAAATCATGTAGAAATATACAAGATTCCATGTGTTTCAGAGCTCCATTATGTGGTGCAAAGCATCATGGGAAGGTATGATTGTCTGCTATTTTAAAAGCTTAAAAGCTGTATTTATCAGTCATCATGTATCATGTACAATATTTTAAGACAAACATGACAAAGGCAAAAAGTATAACTCATCCTGTCCTTGCTTATTAAACATATGTGTTCATGAAATTTCACCATTTGTCATAGAAAAAAACTTGACCTGATAGGGAAAAACTGATGCCATATTTGAAATCAGCGACCCCAAATTAGTTAAAAACAACTCTTAAATCCAAGTCACCAGAAAAAAAGTTAAATTTTGTTGGCCAGTGTAATAGAGATGAGGATGCCAAAATTGACTTATCAGTGTAGTATGGAAATTCTAAAAGCGCCAGAATTGACTTATCTGTATTAAAGAGATGAAGATCAAGGATGTGACAAGACTGAAGTATAGAGATAAAGATGCGACAAGACCATTTCTCCTATAAAATCACGAAGATCAAGGATGTGACACTCCAAAATTATTATAAAGTTGATAATGTTAAAAGTGAAATATGCTAAAAGCGCATTTCACCTATAAAATCACGAAGATCAAGGATGTGACAGGACTGAAATATAGAGATAAAGATGCGAAAAGCCCATTTCTCCTATAAAATCAGGAATATCATCAAGGATGTAATGCTACATTACAGTATGGAGATTCCAAAAGATTGGTTATCAAAAAACTTCCTTCACCCAATGGAATTTGGGGAGCTGCACAGATAATTGGTGAATGTTACAATCTAAATGCGGATAGGTGTGCGCCGTTCGGCAGCAACTGGCTTAGTTGATGCGATCTGATTCCGATGATTCACCATTGCAGCGAAATTACAGCGCTTTGAGTCCTCTTAAGATCTGGAGAAAGGCGCTTTATAAATCCAAAATTTATTCATTATTTATTATTTATTTAAAGTATAGAGAAAAATATGCTGAAAATCCATTTCTCCTATAAAGTCACGAAGATCAAGGATGTGATAATAGAATACAATTATCAAGATAAAAATGTTAAAAGTGAATTCTATAACATAAAATGATAAAGATCAAGGCTGATGGATGGGACAACAACTTGTATAAATAATAAAGATGCCAAAATTGACTTACCAGTAATAAAGATATGAAGATCAAGGATGTGACGAGACTGTAGTATAGAGATAAAGATGCTAAAAGCCAATTTCTCCTATGCAATCACGAAGATCAAGGATATGACACTCCAAAATTATTATAAAGATGATAATGTTAAAAGTAAAAGACGCTAATAGCGAATTTTTCATATTAAATCACGAAGATCAAGGACGTGATGCTGCAATTATAGTATGGAGATTCTAAAAGCGTATTGAATAATATAAAAGATAAAGATCCAGGATGTGATAACACAATAATATTTTAAGATGAAAATGTTAAAAGTTAACGACGCTAAAAGCGCATTTCTGCTTTTAAATAACGTAGTATGGAGATTCTAAAAGCGAATTGAATAATATAAATATAAAAAGGTAAAGATCAAGGCTGTGATGGATTGAAGTCTAATTTGTATAAATAATGTTCATAATAATATAGAGATGAAGATGCCAAAATTGACTTGTCAGTAATAAAGAGATGAAGATCAAGGATTTGACAGGACTGCAGTACAGCGATAAAGATCAAGGACACCAGAATAATATTATAAAGATGAAAATGTTAAAAGTGAAAGACGCTAAAACCGAATTTCTCTTATTAAATAACGAAGATCAAGGATGTGATTCTGCAATTATAGTATGGAGATTCTAAAACCGAATTGAATAGTATAAAAAGATAAAGATGAAGACTGATGGATGGAACTCTAATTTGTATAAATAATGTTCATAATAATATAGAGATGAAGATGCCAAAACTGACTTATCAGTAATAAAGAGATGAAGATCAAGGATGCGACAGGACTGCAATATAGCGATAAAGATGCTAAAAGACCATTTTCCCTATAAAATCATGAAGATCAAGGATGTAATAACAAAATAATATTATCAAGACGAAAATGTTTAAACTGAATTCTATAACATAAAATGGTAAAGATCAGGGTGATGGATGGGACTACAACTTGTATAAATAATATAGAGATGAAGATGTCAAAGTTGACTCATCTGTAATAAAGAGATGAAGATCAAGGATGTGACAAGACTGAAGTATAGAGATAAAGATGCGACAAGACCATTTCTCCTACAAAATTACGTAGATCAAGGATATGACACTAGAATAATATTATAAAGATGAAAATGTTAAGAGTGAAAGACGCTAAAATCGCATTTCTCCTATTAAATAACGAAGATCAAGGATGTGATGCCGCAATTATAGTATGGAGATTCTAAAAGCGTATTGAACAATATAAAAAGATAAAGGTCAAGGCTGTGATGGATGGAACTCTAATTTGTAGAAACAATGTTCATAATAATATAGGGATGAGGATGCCAAAATTGACTTATCAGTAATAAAGAGATGAAGATCAAGGATATGATAGGACTAAAGAATAGAGATAAAGATGCTAAAAGTCCACTTCTATAAAATCACGAAGATCAAGGATGTGATGCTGCAATTATAGTATGGAGATTCTAAAAGCGAATTGAATAGTATAAAAAGATAAAGATCAAGGCTTTGATGGATGGAACTCTAATTTGTATAAATAATGTTCATAATAAATAATAAGATGAAGATGAAATATAGAAATAAAGATGCGAAAAGGCCATTTCTCCTATAAAATCACGAATCACGATAATACAATAATATGTGACCGTCCACGGCGAATGAGCCGTAAATTCCTCCCCCGGTCAATTTTGTTTTATTTCGTGTTTAAAAAATAAACATCATAAACTTAAAAATGGTATATCATTTGCTTCAAACGATATCCAGAAGCGAGGTTATGGTTTGTTAAACTTTGCTCCTTCAACAAAATTATAGCTTTTACGTTTTTACATGTGTCTTTTTTTCCACATTGCTGGCAATATATATCAAACAGTCATAATTGGCGGTCATTTCAAATCATCCCCAAGTCAGCGAGGTTTAAGAAAGTTCTCTCATTGTTAATTGTTGGTTATGCATACCTGTACAAAATACAATGCCTGGTAACCCACCACTTGAACAGTATTTAGCAAAAGCAAACAATTGAATAATACAAAAAGATAAAGATCAAGGATGTGATGGATGAACTCTAATTTGTGTAAATAATGTTCATAATAATATAGAGATGAGGATGCCAAAATTGAGTAATAAAGAGATGAAGATCGATTAAGGATGTGACAGGACTCAAAGTATAGAGAAAAATATGCTGAAAAGGCCACTTCTCCTATAAAGTCACGAAGATCAAGGATGTAAAAATAGAATACAATTATCAAGATAAAAATGTTAAAAGTGAATTCTATAACATAAAATGATAATGATCAAGGCTGATGGATGGGACAACAACTTGTATAAATAATATAGAGATGAAGATGCCAAAATTGACTTATCAGTAATTAAGAGATGAAGATCAAGGATATGACAGGACTGAAGTATAGAGATAAAGATGCGACAAGACCATTTCTCCTACAAAAACACGAATATCAAGGATATGACTCTAGAATAATATTATAAAGATGATAATGTTAAAACTGTAGTATAGAGATAAAGATGCGAAAAGCCCATTTCTCCTATACAATCACGAAGATCAAGGATGTGACACTCCAAAATTATGATCAAGATGATAATGTTAAAAGTGAAAGACGCTAAAAAATCGCATTTCTGCTATTAAATAACGAAGATCAAGGATGTCATGCTGTAATTATAGTATGGAGATTCTAAAAGTGAATTGAATAATATAAAAAGATAAAGATCAAGGCTGTGATGGATGGAAGTCTAATTTGTATAAATAATGTTCATAATAATATAGAGATGAGGATGCCAAAATTGACTTATCTGTAATATAGAGATGAAGATCAAGGATGTGACAGGACTGAAGTCCATTTCTCCTGTAAAATCACAAAGATCAAGGATGTGATGCTGGAATTGTAGTATTGAGATTCTAAAAGCGAATTGAATAATATAAAATAATAAAGATCAAGGCGGATGGATTTGAATAACTATTGCTCATAATAATATAGAGATGAAAATGCCAAAATTGACTTATCAGTAATTAAGAGATGAAGATCAAGGATATGACAGGACTGAAGTATAGAGATAAAGATGCGACAAGACCATTTCTCCTACAAAAACACGAATATCAAGGATATGACTCTAGAATAATATTATAAAGATGATAATGTTAAAAGTGAAAGACGCTAAAGCGCATTTCTCCTATTAAATAACGAAGATCAAGGATGTGATGCTGCAATTATAGTATGGAGATTCTAAACGCGAATTGAATAATATAAAATAATAAAGATCAAGACTGATGGATGGAACTCTAATTTGTATAAATAATGTTCATAATAATATAGAGATGAAGATGCCAAAATTGACTTATCAGTAATAAAGAGATGATGATCAAGGATGTGACGGGACTGAAATATAGAGATTAAGATGCTAAAAGCCAATTTCTCCTATAAAATAACGAAGATCAAGGATGTGATGCTGCAATTATAGTATGGAGATTCTAAAAGCGAATTGAATAATAAAATATAAAGATCAAGGCTGTGATGGATGAACTAATGATAGAGATGAGGATGCCAAAATTGACTTATCAGTGTAGTATGGAAATTCTAAAAGCGCCAGAATTGACTTATCTGTATTAAAGAGATGAAGATCAAGGATGTGACAAGACTGAAGTATAGAGATAAAGATGCGACAAGACCATTTCTCCTATAAAATCACGAAGATCAAGGATGTGATAATACAATATTACTATAAAGGTGAAAATCTTAAAAGCGCATTTCCCCTATTAAATAACGAAGGTCAAGGATTTGATGCTGCAATTATAGTAAGGAGATTCTAAACGCGAATTGAATAATATAAAAAGATAAAGATCAAGGCTGCGATTGATGGTACTCTAATTTGTATAAATAATGTTCATAATAAGATATGTGGATGCCAAAATTGACTTATCAGTAATAAAGAGATGAAGATCAAAGATGTGACGGGACTGAAATATAGAGATAACGATGCGAAAAGCCCATTTCTCCTATAACATCACGAAGATCAAGGATGTGATAATATAATAAAATTATGAAGATGAAAATGTTAAAATGAAAGACGCTAAATGCGAATTCCCCTATTAAATAACGAAGATCAAGGATTTGATGCTGCAATTATAGTAAGGAGATTCTAAAAGCGAATTGAATAATATAAAAAGACAAAGTTCAAGGCTGTGATATATTGATGGTACTCTAATTTGTATAAATAATGTTCATAATAATATAGAGATGAGGATGCCAAAATTGACTTATCAGTAATAAAGAGATGAAGATCAAGGATGTGACAGGACTGAAATGTAGAGATTAAGATGCTAAAAGTCCACATCTCCTATAAAATCACGAAGATCAAGGATGTGGTAATACAATAATATTATAAAGATGAAAAGTTCAAGGCTGTGATGGATGGTCCTCTAATTTGTCCCAGAAAAAATTACCGAGTGAATAAAATTGAACGTAAGTCAAGAAATAGACATCATAATCCAAACATTTAAAATGTAATGCATAGCCTATTTTATTGTGCATCACATATGAAAATCCCATAACCTCCAAGTCAAGAAATAGACATCATAATCCAAACATTTAAAATGTAATGCATAGCCTATTTTATTGTGCATCACATATGAAAATCCCATAAGTCCAGTTGCAAAGATTTATAACCTAATCTAACTTAATTCAACTACCTGGATGTTTGAGAATATTCATAGATATATCACATATGAAAATTGTATTTGATTCGGTTGACTGGTTGCGAAGAATTAACGATTATAAAAATGCGCGCATTTAATGCAGTTTATTCCAAGTTTGATCAAAAGCGCATTTTTCATACTCGCTCTTTTGTGCGTAATTATAGAGGGCCAGGGGATTCACTCTATCATTAAAAAAATTATTTGAAGAAGTCAAAGAGCCCTAGGAATAAAAACTGTAGTGTAATTCACCCCAGATACAATTTCTTTATACGACAAAAATTAATTTTTGTAATCGATCAAAAAACAAACGTTTTATGTCAAATTTAAATTTAGCCTGAATCCGTAAATATGGTACCTCTCGCCTTTTTAGGTCAAGGCTATTTTTACCATTATGCAGCGAACCATTGTTGAAGCTATTTCACATACATGTACAAAACATTCCAGAGAAAGAATGAGAACATATAGTGTTGAAATATCTTTTGTTGATTTTGAATGATAATGTCATGAAGTCGTAAATTTTAAGGTCAAATTCCTAAAACCAAAACAAAACATTGCGACGCAGATAATTCCCGACTTACGCAATTTCATCATCACATCAGTGTCTTTATTATTTGTTTGAAACCTTTCCCAAACGTTCGTGCTATTTATGCATAAAACGGCTAATCTATCTTTACAAAACGCGTCTTTTTTTAGTAAACAAAAGGCTAAAGATGGCATTATGAGATTTATCTTTTATCATTACACTCATTCGCTCAACTGCCACGGTGGCCGAGTGGTAAAGCGCTAGACGCGTAATCGAAGGAAGTTTAGAATCGCTGGTTCGAGTCCCAACGAAGCCTGTGGAAACTTTTTTTTCTTCAAAATTCATGATCGCATTCCGAAATGAGTCACTTGTCGGTAAATCATGTATCGTATCCTTAAGTTTGTGTATCTCATTATTTAGTCCACATTATCTATTTTATAATCCGACGGTGTTATGTTATTCATGCTTTCACTGAAGATGAATATCAGTTTGAACGAGAATTCTGCAATTGGAAGCTTTCCATCTTTAATTCTTTAGTTTGTGTAAATATCTTATATTTAACTTTCCGAAGAACATTAATTGAGCCAGGAAAGACAGCTTTACGTATGATTTTTGATAGCATGCAAGTTAATGCAACATTAATGTTGAATGAAGAGATTTATACGTGAATAGACATCAAAGGTATATTTTAAAACTGGTCAACAACACTCACTTATTGAACCGAATACTCTGGTCCTCAGCGGTGTAATGCTGTTGCAGGGGGATGACACTCTATTCACGTGGTTTCTTTTCCAACGCTAAAAGATTACGAATTTTGGTGGTTTGTAAATGAAAAGTGTCCGCACTATCGATTGATTACGTAACTGTTATGAATAATTTATTAGTTTTTCAATGCAATCGCCTCGACCCATTAATACATAATCTGTATTTATCAAAGTACTTGGAATAGCAATCTGGTGAGTTCACTGAACTACGCCCAAATACTGATGGAGTTTTAATGGCGCTAATCCTCTCCATACACAGATGAACAAATACAATAGGAGAAGGTCAACACATATGACCTCCTATATGACATGTTATATGAGATGTACAACAACCTGAATATCATAAAGATCAGTGTTCGTTTGTGCATATGAACTGCATATTTACTAGGGGGCGTATGGAGAAAACACGGTTTCCGAATTTGTGTTGATATAGTTTCGAGAAAACCTGCTAAATTTAAGTATTTAGAGCATATTCTACATCTTCATCGTCGTTACTCCTTTTGTTATCATCCAAGGACAATACCAAGCTGAAATGGGAGTCTCTATACAGGTATGGAGGGCTAGAATTGGAACTTTTATTATGCCACCGAGCGGGAAATTTAACCGTGGCCATGTTGGCATTGTGATATCTAGTCAACGTATATCACTTGCAGTACGGCTGTGTATGGTTGCCCTACTTGTGGTGTGCGGCTCGGTAGAAAGCAACCCAGGCCCAGGGCCGTCTGAGAATACACGACAAAAGACAACAACAGCATCAAAAACTTTATTAGATCATTTTGATAGCATGAGACCAACAGATACAGAGGAAATATCCAGAGCACCATATTGAAAGAACTAAGAGATTTTAAGGCAAGCTACGACAAATCTAATAACGAACTGAAACAAACGGTAAATAAATTGGCAGCGGACATGAGTAACTTGAAAAGTCAGGTAGACGATGCTAAAACTGTAGCCGATCATGCGTGCGATGTAAATAAACAGCTTCAGGCCGATTTGGAACAGGCAAACGCTAGGATTGAACAACTTGAATCGCAATCTAGAAGGGACAATCTAATTTTTCATGGCATCGAAGGAGATGACAAGGAAACCTGGGATGAAAGCGAAGACAAGGTGAGAAGTTTTCTGAGTGATAAACTTGATATAGATGGCGACGAAGTTGAATTTGAACGAGTACATAGACTGAAATCGCGCGGTGGAAATACAGCTCCAATCATTGCCAAGTTCACGAAATATAAACAAAGAAGTGCAGTTCTCGATGCAGCACAAACGAAGCTGAAGAAAAAGGACACATATGGGGTCTCACAAGATTTCACAAAGAAGGTTCGCGATACAAGAAAAACCCTGATCCCATTTATGACAGAAGCAAGGAACCAAAACAAACGTGCATATCTCTCCTATGACAAGCTAGTTATCGACAAAGTTAAATACGTGTTCGATGAAGGAACTGAGGACATTGTACCAGTATAGGGATGTGGTCACGGCCATAATAACTCTAATAAAAAAGTGCAAAAACATCCTCGGACAAACACTGAAATTTCAGAAATAAATCATAGTGAAGTCATAAAGGCTGATAAAATGAGTTATTATAATGTTGTCATTGATACATATAATGAATATGCAAACATGTTAAAGGCTAAAGATGCTGGTGGTGGTGGTAATGTTGTTAAAAATGATGACGTTGAATGCTTAAATGTCAAAAAAGACACTCTTGAACTTGAAAGTTTTAACGATATGATGAGTGAAATTCATATGTCTATGAACCATGATGAAAATGTTAGATCTGTCAAAAATGCAAATACCAAGTATAATAATGATGCAGTGATAAATGGGTGCATTATAGAAAATATCGTTGACAATGGAAGTATGGACATGATTAATGAGCTGGAAATACAAAATATTTCAATAAATAGTCATGGTGATAGTGATAACAATATTTGTGACAAACATGATGAATATCCAAATAAAACCCTGATAGAAATGATGTTGTGCAAAATACTCTGGTAAACATGTCAAATTGTTTGAAAAGTGATAAATATATGTCCATAAAACATTGTGAAAATTATTGTAATGTCATCAAAGATAAAAATGTTGCTATTGTCAAAAATGGTTGTGTTAGTACAAATAGGCCAACTCCTGGTAATGGAAGTATGAATAATTTGGCAAGGGATCATTTTAAGTTGACAACATATGGTGATAATGATGATGAAGCATCTAAGATGAGTAAACATGATAACACTGGTGCATTTGATACTGATTCAGGTAATAATGGTAACAATCATGATAATGGAAATGTAGAAAATGATCAGATTGATGATGGTGAAAATGGAACTGAAAGTAACAATGACAATGTAAATAATGATAACCGTGGTGGTAATCAAACTGAGTATGATATGAAAAAATTTCTCTACTGGAATGTAAATGGTTTATTAACAAAGCTTTGTGATACACAATTTATTGCTTTCATAACAAAATTTGATTTTATGTGTTTTGTGGAAACTTGGGTAAATTCAGACAATGAACCAAATTTGGATGGTTATAATCATGTTGGTTCTTACAGAAAACGACGTTTTGATATTGGACGTCCGTCTGGAGGCATTTCCTTCTTTTATAAGAATTCCCTAAATGTTTTAGCTACAAAACTAAAAAGTATTTCCGAAAATATTCTCTGGACGAAAATTGATTTCATTTCAAAATGCATTATTGTGGCAACTGTGTATAGATCACCGGAAGACTCCCCTTATTCTATAAATGAAGATGTACTTGACATTCTAGAGACTGAATATGCTCAATATTTATCAGATTACCCAAATGCCATTTTATTATTGTTGGTGATTTTAATGGAAGAACAGGTATTCTCAATGATTTCATTGACTCGGATGAATGCCCTGAGGGTTGGGACAATGATGTGTATGATGAAGATGTCCCCCTCCCAAAAAGATCAAACCAGGACAATTTTGTAAATAGATATGGTCGTGAATTGTTGAATTTTTGCTGTAACACGGGTATAAAAATTGTAAATGGTAGAATTAATGCTATTCGATCAAGCTTCTATACATTCATAAGCCATCAAGGGAAAAGTGTTGTAGACTATGTGTTATGTAATGTTTCCACCTTTCAAAAGATCTGCAATGTTGATATCCACTCAAGAATTGAATCGGATCACCTCCCAATTACCTTTTCATTCATAGTGGGTAATTCTTCTGTACCGTCTGATATGCCGGACCCATGGCAACAGACAGCATGTAGCTCGTTACATAGATATGTGTGGAAACCAAATCTTCTCAACTCTTTTGTTAACAGGTGGAAGCATACAAAGGTGAATGAAATGAAACATGCTTTTCAAAGAGCTCTAGACTTGGTACAAATTGACAAAGCATTGTCTGCTTTGACAGATATCTTTGCTTATGTAGGGAAAGCTATGCAACGCCCTTTTATGAACAACAAAAGTAAGGCACATTGTAAGTCTACGTGGTTTGACGATGAGTGTATCAGGTTTAAAAATAGAGTTCAATACAAACTCAGATTATTCAGATTAAGTCGCTCTGAAGAAGCTTTAACTGATTACAAAAATACGAAGCATGAATATAAAAACTTCATTGAGGAAAAGAAAACAAAATTCAAAAACCAGCAACAAAAAGAAATTTTGGACTGTTTGAAAAATCGCGACAGTAAAGGTTTCTGGTCAAGATTGAAGGAAGTCAAACATCAATTTCCAGTGAGATTTCATCAGACAATTGGTTTCAATACTTTGAAAATCTATTTCGAGTTGATATACCAGGTGGGAGCCCACGTTGCAAAACCAAGTTGAGGGTGAACTAAATCACCATCCAGATTGGACTGCATTTTTGATGCCGAGATAACACCCGAGGAAATTAAATCGAGTATTGATGCTCTTAAAATGCCAAGGCTCCCGGTATTGATGGTTTTCCACCCGAATTTTTCAAAAACAGTCCAATTAATGAGTTGAGTGATATTTTGTTGAAGTTTTGCAACCTGATCTTGACCACTGGATCATTTCCACTCCAATGGGCATCCAGTCTTATTATTCCTATTTTTAAAAAGGGGAATAAAACTGATCCAGCAAATTACCGTGGTATTTCTTTACTTCCTATAATGAGTAAAGTTTTTTCTATTTTTTTGCTCGAAAGGTTAAACTTTTGGGCTGAGGCTGAAAATGTTTTCCATCAAGAACAGGCCGGCTTCCGTAAAGGTTTCAGAACCACAGATAATGTTTTTATATTGGATACAGTTATCAATAAATATCTTTCATGGAAGCGTGGAAGGGTCTATATAGGCTTTGTAGATTTTCGTAAAGCTTTTGATTTAATAAATCATGATGCTCTATTATTTAAGCTGAAACGATATGGTATTACTGGTAATGTTCTTAATGTTTTGAGTTCAATGTATATGCAATTAAATGCTTGTGTCAGAACATCTACAAGTATAACAAATGTTTTTTCTTGTAAGGCTGGAGTTCAGCAAGGTTCTTTGCTGTCACCATTTTATTCAAACTTTTTATAAACGATTTGAGTACACGACTGAACTCTGACGACACTGAAAAAGTGCAGATAAATCAATGTTTTATCAGTCATCTACTATTTGCTGATGACTTAGCTCTTATAAGTGGCACTATCTTTGGTCTACAAAAACAACTTGATGTTCTAGCAGAATATTGTCATGAATGGGGCCTTTCAGTAAATATAGATAAAACTAAAATCATGGTATTTAAACGAGGTGGTGTTCTTAAACGTGCTGAGAAATGGTTTTATAAGGGAACAAGAATAGAAGTGGTCAATACTTTCAAGTACCTAGGTAATGTGTTTTCAAGTAATGGGAACTGGCTTAATGCACAGAAATCCACTGCATCGCAAGCTAACAAAGCTTTCTTTGGTCTCATAAAGATTTTGAAAAGCTATAGTCCTCTCCCTGTGGATGTTCTATTCAAGATTTTTGACACAAAAATAAGACCTATACTCCTTTTCGGTAGTGAACTTTGGGGAACATCTGAGTCCCAGATAATTGAAAGAGTACATATTAAGTTTTGTCGTTATGTTCTTGGTGTATCTAAATCATGTAAATCTATCCCACACTGTGCCATTCGTGGTGAACTTGGTAGAAATGCACTGTTGGTAAATTCACTTATTAACTGTATTAAGTATTGGTTTTACATTTTATCACTGGATAATAACAGGTTTTTAAGACAAAGCTATGAGTTTCAATACAAAAAGGCAGAAAATGGTAAAGAATGCTGGGCTATGAAGATCAAAAATATTCTGTACGCTTACGGTTTTGGTGAAATATGGATTGCTCAAGGTGTTGACAATGTAAATTATTTTATTGATGTTTTCAAACAGAGATGTAAAGATATTGATATACAAAATTGGCGAAATGCATTAAGTACATATTCATCACTTACTTTTTATACTCAAATCAAAGAAAATCTAGTGGTGGAAGACTATTTATTGTGGCTGGAGAAACCATTTCATAAAATACTTCTGACCAAAGCCAGATTGGGTGTTCTTGAGTTAGAATATGTTCGTGGAATATGGTTTAAGGTTCCTCGAAATTTACGTATTTGTAAAATCTGCCACACTGGTGAAATTGAAGATTTGTATCATTTTGTATTAAAATGTCCTGCTTATGCGAATGAAAGAAATCGCTTATTGCCAGAGTGTATTCCAAATTTCAATTATTTTATTACTCTATTTCAGTCTAGAAATCAACAAACTATAATTTCATTATCAAAATTTATTTTTAATGCTCATAAAATCAGGCAAACTCTTTTGCCCCCTGGTGATGGGTAAATATATTGTTCTGTACTTTATTGTATTGTAAGGCCGAAGGCCTATATATACTGAGAAATAAAATCTCTCCATATGGAGAGAACTGAACTGAACTGAACTTTACAATACTAAATATTATTCGTTATATATTATGTCAAATATTGGTATTATGACAACACGGTATATACATTGTATATAAAACGACTAATAGATCCTACTATCATGGCGTCAGGTCATTGGTTCATCATATCCCGTATGTTTCTTAAAATTCATTCATATTTGAGACAAATTTCTGTGCCCATTTTATAGGCGTACAGGTGGATCCGGGTTTTTTGTCATTTTCATTTCTTTTTGATGAAAGAATTAAGGTTTTCCACTGCACGGAGGCCACTATGTGATACTAATTTAATGCTATTTGTAAATGAATGCGGATTCCCGGTTGTTGTTTTTCCACAGTGTGACAACTGTCCACCCATCCAGACAACATCATCACATAATAAAACGTCTGTATTTTTACGATGAGTAAATATTAAACTGAACTTTGCCTTGGAACATTGTGTAAGACGGTGTAAGATTTTGTGGGCGCCCTCAACATTATTATCCTCTTTGTATCCGTAAATGACATGGCATAGACTGTGTGAATTCTATGAAGACTAGGGGCCTACTTATACATGGGGTCATATCCATGGACACAAGTAACGATAATTGACAACACGATACGCGACTGTATTTAGGGAGGCTAACCACTAATAATTAATAATGCCGGGTAGGGCCTACTCCTGGGCGACTCGTGTGGGCAAGGACGCTTAGGACGGTGACCAAATGAGTCTCAAATTTCACCGGGGAGGGGCACTCAAGTATGATAATGTAGGCCTATACGCATGTGTGGCCAACTTTTTAAACACCCCCTAAAACGAGTTTTACCCTACCAGCAAATTTAGGATCAATAGGCCTAAGCTAACTTAATACACTAAAGGAAGTTTTGGATGAGAAAACGGACATTTTGATGAGAAACGGCCAAAATGGTGAGAATTTAAATTTCAATCATTATTGTCTTATTAAAATCCGGGACTTTGGTTGACCTGTGCTAGACTCCAGCACATGTTAATGACGCAAAGACAGTTGTGGTAACACAATGGTCGCAGACCTGCAAAAAAGCTCAAAAACAGATAGTAATGAAACCAGTTTTTATTTTCCTTGCTCTAGCGAGTTCACAGAGAAGGTGTTTCTAGTACAATGCAGCGTCGGACTCTAGCTGAGAGCGTAGCCTGAGTCCAAACGGACTCCAAGAAGGGCTCTCCATACACAAATGAACAAACACAAAGGAAAGTAGTCTCCTCCGTGACCAGCTTGATTTCGATGGAGCGAAACCAAATTGGCTGCAGAGGAGACGGGTAATTTTGCCATGCAAATGAGGTGAGTGCCCTCTCAAGAATAACTACTCTCTGGCTGTTGGTAGACTGACTGATGATTCTCCAGTGACAGTGTTTCTAGATGTTGTTGACAATGTCCTTTTTGTCCTTTGTGATGGTGTTTCTAGAAGAGAATCATATATTCTAGAAAGTTCTCGGCTCCGTCCCTATTTAGGGTGGGGCTTGTCTCTTGTTTGATTTTAATGGCTTCCCTCACTTTCCTTGGCAAAAACTTGTCTTCTCTGCAGAGGACTTTAACATTTCCAATGTCCGCTTTATGTCCGGTGTCCATGCTGTGCTCTGCTAATGCCGACTGATTTGAGGTTGTCTTGGCAGTGTGTTCTTTCAGGCGCTCACCGAGGGTTCGCTTGGTTCACCCACGTACACTTTCTCGCAGCCTTCACAGGGTACACGGTACACAAACAGACGGTACGGTAAAGGTCAGTATTTACCGGAAACTTACACATACAGACCAGTATTTGGCTTTTGATTCCCACCATCCACTTGAAAATTGACTTATCAGTAATAAAGAGATGAAGATCAAGGATTTGACAGGACTACAGTATAGCGATAAAGATGCTAAAAGTCCTTTTCCCCTATAAAATCGCGAATATCAAGGATGTGATAATACAATAATATTATAAAGATGGTAATGTTAAAAGTGAAAGACACTAAAAGCGCATCTCTCCTATTAAATAACGAAGATCAAGGATGTGATGCTGCAATTATAGTATGGAGATTCTAAAAGCGAATTGAATAATATAAGAGGATAAAGATCAAGGTTGGTGGATGGGACTATAATTTCAATAAATAATGTTCATAATTATAGAGATGAAGATGCCAATATTGACTTGTCTGTAATAAAGATATGAAAGCCATTTCTCCTATAAAATCACGAAGATCAAGGATATGATAATACAATAATATTATAAAGATGAAAATGTTAAAAGTAATTCTATAACATAAATGATAACGATCAAGGGTGATGGATGGGACTATTTCTAGTATAAATAATGTAGAGATGAAGATGCCAAAATTGACTGATCTGTAATAAAGAGATGAAGATCAAGGATGTGGCAGCATAGAGGTAAAGATGTTAATATTATAATATAATATAATTCCATAACATAAAACGATAAAGATCAAGGCTGATGGATGGGACTACAATTTGAATAAATAATGTTCATGTAGATGAAGATGCCAAAATTGACTTGTCTGTAATAAACAGATGAAGATCAATGATGTGACAGGATGTGATACTACAATAATATTATAAAGATCAAAATGTTAAAAGTGAAATCTATAATATAAAACGATAAAGATCAAAGCTGATGGATGGGACTAAAACTATAAATAACATGAATAATGTTCACAATAATGTAGAGATGAATATGCCAAAATTTACTTTTCCGTAATAAAGAGATGAAGATCAAGGATGTGACAGGACTGAAGTATAGAGATAAAGATGCTAATAAAAATGCTTGAAAAATGTTGAGGGCGTCTTCCTCAGCAAATGTTATAATATAAACTGGCGGCGCTAAACAAGGGCGGTATGGGGATCAGGTGGTGGCTGACATGATCGAGCCGGCAACTTGTGAAAGCGCCCGGCAGAATGGCATTTTCAATATACTTGGTTAGTTTTGTGGGGTTCATTATCGAACCCCAACGGTTTTAGCTTGTATTTATATTATTTATTAACATAGGCCTATTTGTTTGTGATATTTCAAGCGTTTTAAAATTTCAAAAATAATTCAATAACACGGTTGACGATGAAAATTTATTGAATTTAGAGAATGCAATGCGGCCACCACCTGATGGGGATGATGTTTATAGATTTCAAAATCTAATAAATGCTATTCGAATTTTCTGGCGCAGCCATTTTCTCAATTGAATCAATCGCCCTCGTTTGCTCTTTTGACGTCCGCAATGTGCTTTTACAATGTGAAATGTACAACGTTTTTGTTCAAATTATACAACCTTAATGGGGCATTTCATGATCCATAGCTTCATCCCCCACTTTACTCTAAAAAGTTGAGACTTTCATACCACATGGAAACCTCTGGCTACATAATGTTTTTGTGCCAAAAACATTTTGCAGATTCATTCGCTTAGCCAAAATATCGTCAAATTTGTATTTACATTCTGTTAACAGAACGAAATACTCCTTTAATGTTTTAGCGAGAAGGCAATTAATAGTAACGAAAAATTAAAAGACACTGGATACAGATTCTGTAAATGACAACGCCATGTTCAAAAATTTTGCATGCTGATTAGCATGATCAGTGATGATTAAGGGCACGAATTCACGATGTCCTGAAAGTTGACCAAATTAATATTTTTTCTATTTTATGGCGGGTTTTTTTCGAGAGAGGGAGAACTTAAATAATTTACCTTGTTATTATGTGTACATTTTAAAATACCGGTCAAATTTGAATAGTTGGTCTTGTAAAGGAATTTATGAGGCATTCGCATTTGCCACGCTTCTGTATGCATGTCCAGCGAAAGGTGTCCTCATCTCTCTGATCTTCTGTGAAAGTTTCGGTATCACCATACAGCTCTTTGTTCGTGATGTGCTGCTTCCAATTGATGTTGTAAACTGCTCTAAGCATTCTTGTGTAGCAACCAACAAGTTCTTTACATAGTCTGGGAGACATGGTCCATGCTTCACATCCATAAGTTCGACGGTTGCAGCAAATAAACGGGTCTTGAATTTCCTTGGGAGCGTTGACCTCCAGATTATGTTGAGGCTGTTACATGCTCTCCATGCAGCTGCTTTGCGTGCCTTTACGTCTTTTTCCGTGCTAGTCATCCACGCACCCAGATAAGTCGGTCACCTCTTCTAGATTGGTGCCATTGTTTGTCTGGATATATAGATATATCTTGACTATGGTTGAAAGACATGAACTTTGTTTTTGAAGCATTCATTTTGAGGCTAACTTTTCCAACAGATGATTCAACCCTTTGCAGTAGCTCTTGTGCTTGATGGATTTCCTCTGACAGTAGGGCTATGTCGTCTGCAAAGTCTGTTATCACTTCAGGTCCGACTCGTCTGCTTCTTCTCTTTTCCAGTTGGAATCCAAGCTGCTCTTCTCTGCCTTCAACTGCCTCCCTCAATGCATAGACCAAAACCACCACAAAGAGGTATGGGGCAAGGGTGTCTCCTTGCAGTACACCAGTAAGTGCCTCAAACAGTTCAGTTTTTTCATCTGGCGAAACTACTTTTGCCTTGGTATCTTCATACATTCTTGCTATACCTTCCACAAGTTGATTAGGGATTCCGTAGGCTTTGAGAATTTGCAGCATCTTTCCTCCATGAATTGTATCAAAGGTTTTCCTGAAGTCTATGAAAGTTATTATTGCAGGCACGTTTTTAGCATTCACTCCTTCAATGATCCTCCTTAGGGCCAGTATGTGGCTTACTGTTGTTCGGCTGACCCTGAAACCATTCTGGTTGATCCGAAGAACTTTGTCTACTTCAGGCCTGATCCTGTTGAGAATCATTTTGTTGAATATCTTGGCTACAACTGAGTTTAAGCTTATCCCTCGATAGTTCCTTGCTTGACTAAAATCTTCTGACTTAGGAATTGGTACTATGTTGAGGATAGACCACTGGTCAGGCTTGCTTCCTTTAATCAGTGCATTGTTGCGAAACTCCAACACTATGCCATCCAGATCACATCTTTTAAGTACCTCTGATGGAATACCATCCTCTCCACAACTCTTCCCCTCTACTAGTGCAGTCTTTGCCTTTGCGTATTCCTCCTGACTAAATGGTGCCACATTGATGTTTAGATCCTTGGCCACCGGTACAATATCCTCATCTTCTCCATCTATTCCTGGAGGGCTACCTAGAAGATCTTTAAAGTGGGTGAACCGGTTGTTAATCCTTTCATTCTGTGTGTTTACCTTCAGCTGACCTTTAATGCTTTCCTTCCAGTTATTTCATTAATTAGCTTCCAGCTTTGTCCATGCTTGCAGTTGTCATGCGCTTCCTCAACCTCTAAGTTTGCCTTCGCTTCTTTATATCTGTGTTTGTTTTCCTCAGTTGCGTTCAACTGGTACGCATCATAGGTTTCTCAGATGTCATCTTTTGCTCTCGTCACTCTGATATCACTTGAAAGCTGCACCTTCCTATTCTTCTTTTTAACTAGTATCACTTTTTCTTCTGCTTCCCTGTTGGCTTTTATGAATCTTTCATACAGTACCTCTCAGTAGCTGTTTCCTCCACTTCCTCCAAGCTCCAAGGGTTGAAATCTGTTGTGTACTTCAACAATATATAGCTTAGCTCCTGAAGCTTGGAGTCTGAGCAGAGTGGTTTCCAGTCATGGTTCTTCCCTCTAGGTAGGGTCTTCTTCTTTCTCAGGCTGAGTCTGATCCTTGATGTCACAATTCTATGATCTAATCCTACACTTGAGAAGGTATTGTATGCTTCTGCATTTAGTACGCTGTTTCTCCGCTTTTTTGCGAAGAAGGATATAATCCAGTTGGTACTTGTTTCCTGCTGGGCTGCAGAAAGTCCACAGCTTTCCTTTCCTCTTCCTAAAATAAGTGTTAGCACAAATCAGGTTCTTTTCAATTGCCAGATCAACCAAGAACTTCCTAATCCTATTAGTCATGTCATGGTATTGGAACTTTGCATCCTCTATTCCAAATATGCCATTGAAATCTGCTATAACCATCAAGACATTATGCGCAGGGATGGAATCTATAGCTCTCAAGTTGTCATAGTGATCTTCTACATTGGTGGGACAGTAAGTAACAATAACAGTAGTTGCAGGGTTTCCTTGAAAGTTGGCGCAACCAATATTCTTTCTGTATGTGGTACCACACCAGCCAGTGAAGCCTTTGCATTTGTGCTTTATTCCTACTCCCCCTGTAGCTGCACCTGCTCTATTCCAGGTAGCTGATGTTGTGATAAGACTAATTAAGAGTGAGTGTGCCGGGATGTCTTCATATTAATTTGACAGGTTCTTTATGTACTATGTGGTGCTCCTGGATCCCAGGATGTCGATGTTGTATTCTATCAAGTTTGACATACTAGCTCTTCTCTACATGTGTTCTCTCGGATGGTTCTCACATTCATTGTGGACGAGTTGATGATTTTCTTGCAGGTTTTTCCTATTACAAACGATCGTATCAGACTTGTCCCTTCTATAAGGCTTTGAGGAAAGGTTGTCAATTGATTTCTTCAAATCAACGTCAGTTTCAGAAATTGATGTTTTGTTAGGAACCTTAACCCTAGCAGTGGCGTACCGTGGCCGCCCCAACCCCGGGGGGCTGAAGAAGAAACAATTTTGCCGCCCCTTCCTTAACAGCCCGAAAAGGTTGACCCAATTTTTTTCACGGTCGTTTGAAAAAGTGAAGAGCAAAAAAAAAAAAAAAAGGATTTTAGGCGCTAGCGTCCCAAAAGCAACCTTTTTCAAATTTTTTATGCTTTTACAATTTTGGCGCTCTTTTTCATTGCTAATTCGTTTTGCCGCCCCTTCGTTTTTGCCGCCCCTGTTTTTGCCGCCCCTTCTTCTTCCGCCGCCCCTTCGTTTTTGCCGCCCCCTACTTTGACCCCGGGCCACCCACAAAATACGCGCATGCCTAGTGTTATATAGGTTTGCTGTCAACGTTTACTGAGCACGGTTGTTTGATGGCATCATTTATTAGTTTTTCAAACAAAACATCATGTATATATACAACCAAATTTTAGGCTTAAACAGCTAAAAGTGATATCATGCTAATGTATAAAGATGCTTTTGAATCGTTCTCAACTTTAATTTCCCCTCTTTTTTCAAAATTATTCCCTTTTATACTATTTTTAAAGCTTTTCGGATATAAAATGTAGCCTATATATTAATGACAAAATTGGTGGCGCTATTTAGTTACTGGAAATTACTCTTTCAAGCTTTTAATACAAATAATTCCTTTTATTGTTTGATAAAATATGTTTATAAAATAATTGTACCCACCATGTCCCTCATGAACAGTCTATTTTGTATACTAGCGCACTAGATCAAATGTGTGATTCTTCTATCCCCTGTATATTGATTTATTAAGACTAACGATGAGGCATCATTAATTGAATTATTCATTTCGCTTTTAGCATTTTCATGATCTATAATAATTGCAGCATCAAATCTTTGCTCTTCGTAATTATAGGAGAAACACCCTTTTAACAATATCTCACACGGCTGTTTGATGTATATAGAATTGGCTTCATTATTAACTAAATGCAACCTATAGATGACGCTATGCCATTAAAACAGCTTGAATAGGTGAAACAGGCAACAAGGAAATTACTGAATAGGGTGCAACTTGCTAGACTTGAGTCCAGTCCTCGTTTACGGAGTTTAGGGTTAGGGTTTAGGGTTGGGGTAGGGCAGTCTTGTAATAATACTAGTAGAGTTGCACCATATTCGGCAATCGCTCCACATGGTGCTTGAGAATCAATAAATATTGAAAGATAAAAAAAAATATTTCCCCGAGGTTATCTTGAGACCATGGGTCCAAGAGGCTTGCAATACTTGGGAAGTATAGGCCCTGCTAATTTAAGGTTAGGCCAATGAAACCTACAAGGACATATGCCACGAGACATAGGCCTAGCTAGGTATCAGTAGGCTAGGCCTAGTCAATGCTAGGCCGGCTTTACTCACTTTGTGTTGTTGATTGAACACTTGCATGCAGCACACACGGTTGGACGACTAAAGCTTACGCTTACCATGAAATTGTTGCAACCTCTCCAACACCGTGAGACGAGTAGCCTGTTTGCTTCCAAATATTGCTCGTCTTGAAGACACTCTTTGGTAATATTATTTGCTTGTTGGTGTCAGCACTATCTTCTCCTATAATTCCGAACAAATCCGCATCCGTTACCAGGCTGAAACAAGAATTACTGGTCGATTGTACTGCAGTGGAATTTTATTTTCTGCCAGTCGGCCCTGATTTGTGTTCTGGTTCCAGATGTGCAGTAAGTACCATCTCTTCCACCGACTGTCCTCTTTCACGTTATTATTTACATTATGTTACACATCGAAATTATTAGACTGTGTATTTACGCTTGTGCTTGAAGAGGGGGTGCGTGTATGTGTGCATATGAGATGTGAGAAAGGTTCTGAAGTCCCCGAAAAAAAGCATTCAAAATGGGGTCTACGTCTTCAGGGTCTTCGTTTTCCGAGTCTTCGTTTTCGGGGTCTTCGATTTCAAGGTCTTCGGTTTACCGACACCCTATAAACTATATAAACTGACCGCGCTATTGCACATGGCGGTATAGTGAGTCCCGGCCGCGTTATTTCTTTCTGCAACCATAATGGGCCGCAATGCGATAGCACATAGTACATACATGTAATTATAGGCCTATGAGGCTAGATATAACGCGAGTTTATGACCATTATTATTTCCTCTTACTTAATAAAATAAAAAGAAATCGATAGAATTAAAATTCTACAACGGTTTACCCTGGGTTCGAACCCACAACCTATGTATCCATAGTCTAATGCCTACACGACTGTGCTATGATTCGTTGTGCCAGAAAGGTGTTTGTTTATTGATTACGGAATAAAGTGCATACACACAATATACTATTACTAGTATATTAGTACTAATAAATACGAATATAATCCTAACCCTAACCCTAACCCTAATCCCTAACCCTTACCCTTACCCTAACACTAACCCTAACCCTAAACCCTAACCCTAACCCTAACCCCTAAACCCTAAACCCTAAACCCTAAACCCTAACCCTAACCCTAACACTAACCCTAACCCTAACCCTAATCCCTAACCCTAACCCTAATCATAAGACCCTAACCCTAAGACCCTAAACCCTGACAATAATGAACCTTGCCTCGGACTATGCGGTTAGTGATATATTGCGGCCCATTATGGTTGCAGAAAGAAATTAAGCGTCCCGGCCCAGTTCTTGGTTTTAATTCTGTTGGCAGTACGTAAAATATTGTGTACAATATACAGAGAATCTCTGGCTAAGGTCGCCGTATGAAGTAGCTTGAAATACGGCATGATACGGAGGTCGATGCAACCTTTTTAGCCAAACTTTTGAGTGACTTTACCATAACCTAACTGCATTGGTAATATTTATCATGATGTTTGTAGATTAAAAAATCTAAAAACATGATAAACATTATAAATGCGATTCGAATTATGGTAAAGCTACAAGTACTTTTCTGGCGCAGCCATTTTCAATTGAATCAATCGCCCTCGTTTGCTCTTTTGACGTCTGCAATGTGTTTTTACAATGTGAAATGTACAACGTTTTTGTTCAAATTTAATTCAACTTCAAAGGGGGCATTTCATGATCCATAGCTTCATCCCCCACTTTACTCTAAAAAGTTGAGACTTTCATACCACATGGAAACCTCTGGCTACATAATGTTTGTGTGCAAAATATTTGTTTACAGATTCATTTGCTTAGCCAAAATATCGTCAAATTTGTATTTACGTTCTGTTAACAGAACGATATTACAGCAGTGGTCTATGGAGCAAATATGCCCGCAAATATGTAATATACATAATCGTGCATAACTCACGAACGCCAAGTTGGAATCAACTGAAATTGTCATAATAAACTTTTTTCATGAACATCTATTCAAACATACCATAAAAAGAGGATGCTAGAATCACAAACTACTCCTTTCATGTTTTAGCAAGAAGGCAATTAATAGTAACGAAAAATAATTAAAAGACACTAATACAGAATCTGTAATGACAAGGTCGCCATGTTAAAAAAAACATTTGCATACTGATTAGCATGATTAAGGGCACGAATACACGATGTCATGACAGTTGACAAATTAAGTTTTTCTATTTTATGTGGGGTGGGGGGTTTCGAGAGAGGGAGAATTTAAATACCGAAATAATTTACCTTTTGTGTGAATTTTAAAATACTGGTCGAATTTGAATAATTGGTCTTGGAAAGGAATTTCTGAGGCATTCGCTTTTGCCACGCTCACAATTCGAAGAAAGAAAGAGAGTTCATGGAATTGGTATCAAGAGCCGGGATCAAGAGTGTGGCTTGTTTTCCTAAAAAAAGGTAAGTTACGCTTATTTCTTAATCCATTTTGTGTTAATTAAGTTGATTGCTGGCATACTATATCATTTTTGTTGGAAACTAATCAGACAATTTGAGAGAGGAAAACGGCGAAGTTAGTATCAGTGACCATCATAGAGACGCCGACTTGGGAAAAGGTGTTGGCGGTTCGCTGCCTCCATTTTAATGGCTGTACTATGCGGTACGTCGGGCAAGCTTTTTTTCTGCAACCATAACGGGACGCAAAGATTTTATAACCCATAGGAACACATGGGAATAGGGTTAGGGTTAGGGTAAGTGTTAGGGTTAGGGTAAGTGTTCGGATTCGGGTTGGGGTTAGGGTTAGGATTTTGCATCCCGTTATGGTTGCAGAAAAAAAATCACCCGTCCGGCAAGAATTTGAAATACATGGCTACCGTTTCAGTCATTTTCTTTCTTTTTATTCATACATCATGACAAAATATACAAAATGTTGTTTTCACAACACAATCGTATCTTGATTCAATATTCTCATTCGACATAAATTACGGTATAGTTGTCATAAAAGTATATTCTACAGTTCCTTTAGCATTCAATATTAACGAAGCCAAGGTTCTGGACAGAAATGATGGTGTGCATTTTATGCAAAATGAATATTGTAAAACAATTACTACTTAGCTATATATTTGCGTCCAGTAAAACACTACAATAAACAGAGTTAAAAAAGTGGAGTACAAAGTCAAATCATGAATCTTCGTATACCAACAACCAAAGTAATCTACTCTCTACATGTGTGTAAATTGTAAATTTTTTTGTTTTCATGGCGTCGGTGTAAGGGGTTCTGCACAGACGGATTCTGCCCTTAACACAAGCTACAGTTCGCGTCATTGCATTTTAGCTCCCCGGCCTTGAACATCCCGTGTATTCAACATGTTCAAATGAAACAAAATATTTCAAAATTTATTGGAAAATATCACATTTCCCATTATGATATACGAAACTTTTTTATCTTCTTACTTTTCAATCATATTTATAATATCATCAAATATATTTTGCTTCCGTCATGATTTAATATAAAATCATTGGCTGAAATCAGCTCTGGGATGAAATCGACCGTACTATTCGCTATCACTACTCAGGTATGGTTCCTCTAGGTTTAAAAGTCACCAGAACTGGAATTATAAGCACTGATAATGAAATTAACTGCAAAACCTAAGAATTTATCTAAATATTTAAAAAGAAATTAAAATGCAATACAACGAAGGCAAAATGGATTGGTGGGTACCAGTCGACTGGAATTTAAAGTTTTAAAACATTACAATAATACTCATGAATGCGATGCGAGAATAATTCTGGTATACCATGCGCACAAGTATAACCCTAATCCTAAACCTAACCCTAGCCCTAATCCTAACCCTAACACTAACCTTAACCCTAACCGTAACCCTAACCCTAAAACACAGGGTGCGCAGAGTAAACCAGAAATCCCGAATTGTACCTATAAAAGACAGGGTGCGCAGGGTAAACTAGAATTGTACCGCGATGCGATACTGAATAAATTTCCCTCATTTGAGGGAATTGAATTGAATTGAATTGAAGATATGTTACTTTTAACTGGTGTGAACAAATGAAAGGCGGTGAGACTATAAATGCCTTTCATAGTTCATATAGACAGCATTACCTAAGGACTTGGGTTTTCCAAATAAAATAAAATTATAATGTTTTCTCAACAAAATAATAATTAATGTTCTTTACAATGTCAATATAACATCTTACCTTGCGCTGTGCAAAAACGTGTACTTAAGGGTACGTTCACCCACCTTTGCACAGTATTTTTTTAGGGGCCTGAGAGCACATCAGACATATCGAATTGCATTCTGAATACGAAGAATGTCCTTCTGATATCAAATAATTTCGTATTCAGAATGCAATTCGATATGTCTGATGTGCTCTCATGTCCCATCACAAATACTTTGCAAACGTTTCTATCCGATCCCTTAACAATTTTACTTGATTCTTGTTTATTTATAAATAAACAAGAATCAAGTAAAATTGCTTCAATTAAAATTGCTTCAATTAAAATTGCTTCAATTAAAATTGTCTCGTCCACTATTTTAACACTTTTTTAAAAGTATTTAGCTCGATCAATGTGAGCTAATGTGTGTTATACTCGCAAAGTTTATACGACAGTTCAGGGCGGGTTAGTGTATTGGTCTTCTCACTCGCTTCTTACCACTGTGGCCGGGGTTCAATTCCCCGCGGTGCCACATGTGAGTTTGGTTGCCCATCCATGCTCGTCTTTGCAGGTTTTTCTCCGGGTGCTCCGGTTTTCCTCCTGCATCTAAAATCGGACCTCTTCTCATATCCCCTGTCCCGTCATATCCGGATGGCATGCATCCCTTGAATTTAGTAGCATCTGAGCACTATTGGGTTTAGCCTGGAATGTTATAAATAAATTAATAAATGAATAAACGCTTAAAGCCATATCATAACATTTCTTTAAAAATAGATTAGTATTCATTTTCAATAAAATGTTAGCATTTACTGTCAGATATGTCCCCTTTTAATTTTGAGTCAAACAAGTGAGGTAAAGCAAAGAAAATTGGAATTTACTACTAGCGCCAATGCATGTTACTCCGGTGGTTGTATTATATGGTACGATCCTGTGGCGTGTCTGCGTGTGTCCCGCACGCCGTGTACGTAGTACTGTGTTCGACTAACATTTCTATCGTAATAATAAAACGACGGTTCCGGCGGTTTATTCAAAATCTCGGATTTTGACAAAACTACAGCACCTAAAGTCTTGATTTTTGCAGAGAATCTTTGTTTACTAAAGTTCATTACAATCGTGTAAAAACCTGAATTTAAAAATTTTGTGAGGGCGTTCTTTTCAGCAAATGTTATAATATGGCTTTAAGATGGAAGTAGGATAACAGTAAGTCATCAAGTAGCTTTAAGTTGTCACCAAGAGGAGAGAAATGGAAGGACAAAGCTGTAGCCCCGAGACAACAGAACATTGTGCCAACATTCATGCATGACAGTCATGCAAAGGTTGATTATTGCGTGAGCTTCATTCCTAAAATCCTTGTGAAACAAATATATCTGACTGCAATGATTTTTAACCTGGACAGTACAAATGACAGCCATTTTGACTATTGCAAGGTCAAGTGATGAGACATTGACTGAAGTTAATCTGTTTGTATATTTTGCTTATTTTGCTTATACAGTTTGAGCAAAATGTTGGCATTCACATAAAGATATTAAAACATTATTTTTTTCAATGATTTTTAACCGAAACATTGCAAATGGCAACTATTTTGAATATTGCAAGGTCAAGTGATGAGACATTGACTGAAATTAATCGGTTTGTATATTGTGCTTATACATTTTTGGCGCCGTGGTTGCATTTACGTCACTGACATAAAAAAGATGTTAAAACATTTTTTTTAAAATCATTTATACCCGAAACAATGCAAATGGCAAATTTTGAATATTTCAAGGTCAAGTGATCAAGTGACGAGACATTGACTGAAATTAATTTGTTTGTACATGTATATTTTGCTCATACATTTTAGGTGAAAATGGTGGCATTTACTTCACATTTTTGCAATGATTTTTACCTGTACTGTGCAAATGGCAGCCATTTTCAATTTTCCAACGTCAAGTTATGATACATTGACTGAAGTTAATCTGTTTGTATAATTTGCTTACACATCATTTTTAGGCGAAAATCCGCGTGAATTGACTCAAATAAAAACACTCAAAGCAGGAAATTGGTTTGAAAGTTGTCCTATTGTCTTGAACTCTGGTATGATGTGTCAGCACGGATATTTCCTCTGTTATATTGTGACTTTGTAAACATATTAAAAGACAATGTCACATAAAAGTATGTTATGGAAGGTAACATAATGTTAAGACGAAGTCTTCAAAAATAATTGTTTTCAACTGTTGAACTTGATTTTTTTCTTTTCTTCCCATTGTTCAGATGTCCAACCTGGTCATTCGGACATTTCCCCACGTCCCACTTAAGTTGCTCTGTATGTTTATCCATGTAATATAACAAACAGATCAAATTAAATTTGAAATCTGCTGAGAATTCGACGGAAGAAGCTATAAAGGAAGCTTTTAGCAGGAAAATGTGTTTGCCACCCCACAGCAAGGGTATTGCATAAATACGTTTGATAAATAGGACTTAAGGCCAGTCAAATTAAGAAAAATATACTAAATAACACTAATTTCAACAGAATCCATTTAATCACCATTCATTTCAGAAAACCATATTTAATAACACTTCAAATGTCCCCAAAAATCCAAGTAGTGGAACAATGCCTAATTTGCATAAATCCAAATAATGGCCGCTTACGCAGAGGAAAATTTTCAAAGTTAGTTAAATCGTGTTAACAACCATACCAATGTATTGCTATCATCATAAGGATTCAGAAAAAGTATAGTTTGACCAGTATCCGACATACAGTTCTTGAGTTATATGCAAAAAAGTCAAAGGTCAAATTTTGGGACCACTGGCGTTTACAATTGAAATATGGCCCAATTTTAACCCAACTGGTCTCAAATTGTTCCTTTGGTAAAAATAAATTAAAATGATAACAGTTGCATTGTTTTGGATGTTTTGTTACAAAATAGGTCAAGGTCAACGGGGCTCAATGGGGTTTGATCTTCTTTGCCATGTTACCAAGGTAACAAGCCACCTGAGATATGGCGAGAAATTAGACAGATTATTCTTTTTATTAAATGTTTTTGCAAGCTAAACAATATGAGACCATTTTTTTAATCAAAATCAGAGAATTTTTCTTTTTTGCCCCCCTGTGGAGTCCAAATTTTGACATTTGACCTTTTGCCTTATAACTCAAGAAATGTACATCGGTAACATATTCAGTAAATATGTCCCAGTCTACAGCAGCGGCCGCGATTCGCCAAGTGTTTCTTAAAGGCTGCTAGAATAAGGAAAATTTTAATGCTGCGGAAGCCTGATTAACTTTATAAAATAGCTGAGTGGGAGGGTTTTCAATGAAATATTTTTTGTGTAAACACTGACGCATCATACGTATAAAAGAATATTTGAATATACAGTGTATACATCATATATAACGATTCGTGATACCCAATTCAATTTTATAATACGCCAAAATATTTTCTGAATTTGGTTAAAATAAAGGCCGAAAAGATTATGAAAAATCTATGTACAATTACATGGGCGAATTTATGTACATACATACATATACATACATACAACGGCATTTATATAGCGCAATTTCAAAGAAATGATCATTGCACTTTACAGAAAACTTGCCCTACTACTAAAGACTACAAGAAAACAAAAATATGCAAAAGAAACAACATAAAATCAGCAATGGTTAAAAAGATGGGTTTTCAGGCTACGTTTGAAAGTAGTAACTGTGGGAGATGACCTAATGGATGAAGGAAGATTGTTCCAGATTCTGGGTCCACAGACACTGAACGATCCATCGCCTATCAGTCTGTTGGTCTTAGGAATGATAAGGCGCGTAAGATCTTGATTTGAACGAGGGCCTTCCCTAGTTGGAACACGGATGGTCAGACAATCAGAGAGGTAGGGTGGTGCCAGATCGTTCAATGTCTTGTAAATGTAGAGTAGCACTTCGAAGCAAATTCTCTTGTCTATTGGAAGCCAGTGTAAAGAATTTAAAAGAGGTGAAGATGAGTGACGGCGTGCAACTTGGAAGATAATGCGGGCAGCACGGTTTTGTAGTCTTTGTAAGCGAGCAACGTCTTTGCTTCTACATCCAGACAGAAGGGCGTTGGCATAATCAATCTTGGATAACACTTAGTACCCGCATGGCATTACTGGCTGCATCTTCGGTGACAAACCTACGAATTCTGGACAAGTTCCACAAGAGAAAGTTAACTGTTTTACAAATAGATGTTATATGGTTAGACATGTTCATCGTAGCATCAAAAACAACACCCAGATTCCTGATGGTAGCAGATGGAATTACTTCAGCATCACCGATCTTTATATTGATGTTGGAGAGACTGGGCATATTGTGTGGAGGGGCAGCAATGAAAAACTCGGTTTTGGAGTCATTTAAGGTTGGTCTGAACCCTGGAATTATGGAAACTTTCGGGCCTCATAACTGCTCAATTGTTGGTGTAAAGTATATAAAAGTATACATATTTAGAATGGCAAAGACTTGATAAGTTCATCTGTGAGGTCAAATTTGGGCCAAAATGCTAATTTTAGCCCAAAATCCCAAAAACGTTTTTTTGGCCCACTTTTTTTTCGTGCAACGTAAAAAAAAAATTCTTGGGCCAAAATTTTTTTATTATTAATTTTTAAAAACTAGACAAAAATATCTAGGGACTGTTTTTTTATTTTTTGAATTTTGACCAACTTCACCAAAAATATTTGAAATTTGGGCGAAAATCAGGCTTTTTTATGATTTTTTTTGAAAATTCAGCATTTTTTGACAGTTTTGGTGCAAATTTCTCGAAGTTGGTCGAAATTCAAAAAATGAAAAAGAGTCCCTAGATATTTTTGTCTAGTTTTTAAAATTAATAAAAAAAATTTGTTTAAGAATTTTTTTTTTACGTTGCACGAAAAAAAAAAAAAAAGTGGGCCAAGAAACCATATATTGGGAAGTTGGGCCAAAAATGAGCATAATGGCACAAATTTGACCTCACAGATGAACTTATCAAGTCTTTGCCATACTAAATATGTATACTTTTATTTACTTTAGACCAACAATTTAGCAGTTATGAGGCCCGAAAGTTTCCATAATTCCAGGGTTCAGACCAACCTTAACTTGTCCATATTACAAAGCATCCAATCTCGAATTTCCTCGACACACATGGATAGCTTGAAGATGGCACATGCTGATTGCTGAATCACCAGGAATCTTGGGATTGAAAAACATATAGATTTGAACATCATCGGCATATATGTGAAAATGTAAACCATGACGACGGATTATGTTAGCAATATACTGACAATATTTTGTAAATACTCTTGGCCCAATAATAGAGCCTTGAGGTACGCCACACTCAAGAACATGCTTATCAGACATCACCCCTCCAACAGATACTCTAAACTGACGACCACTTATGTAAGAATTGAACCACTGTAGGACTGTGCCTTTGATACCAAAGCCATGCTCTAAACGAGAGAATAAAATGCCATGGTCAATGGTATCAAAGGCAGCAGAAAGAGCAAGCATAATTAAGAAGACTGCCTTGTTATCATCAATGGCCCTAGCAATATCATTGGTCACCTTGAGCAGTGCTGTCTCGGTGGAATGCTTTTCTTTATAGGCAGACTGACATAATTCATCAAGCTCATTAGCCATACTCCATGTATGGCGTATGGAGGAGTGGTTCCAGTCCAGACTAGTATTCGCCGTCGAAGTGATGTAATAATAGGATTAACTACCATAGCAATTTATAGATGAACTACCATAGCAATAGATGAATACAATATTTGAATAGATCGCCCCGCACATCAAGCAGGTTGCACTCATCACCTGGCTCTGCAATCATAGATTGAATACAATACCGCTCTTTTCATAGATACTAATCTTACAGGTGCGAGTGATTAACATTTCTTTGACATCTATGGTTCAATATAAGTACCGCCAAATATTGAGTTTTAGTTTTGGTTTTGGTCACGTGGTTTCCTATTATCCTGCCGAACCTCTTGACTCACAAGATATTGATATCTTTGTTTCTACCTTTTGTTAAAAACTTTGAAATTGTATCAAGGAGATTCTGTTTTCATTTCAGTTTCTTATAAACACAGCCAAATTAAAAAGTCGCCACTAGTTCCATCCCCATTTAATCAGATTCTAATGAGTTTATGGCAAAATAATTTTTATAATAATTTTCTATACACGGGAATATTTTCGTCATCGTATCGTAATTCATCATTCGCGACTGATGACACGATTGTAATTGAGTGAACACACGATACTAATGTCATAATACGATTATGACACGATCGTAATCGACGGTAAAAGCCCACTCGTGTGGACCGGGTCACCATACATCATGATACATCCGAATGTAAGTTTCAGTGGCGTAGATTTCTTTTTGACATTTGGGGGATAGGGTTGGAAAATTTATAACCCAGCCCCTTTTGGCGACAGAATAAGTTTATGGTACAAATGCGAGCGAAGTGCGCGAAAAATGTTGCCATATTGAAGCTAAACTGATGAAAGTAGTGCAAAAGTGGAATAAATTCGCGCGAAGCGCACAAAAATGGTCACTTTGGGGGCTAAAATGGCCAAATATGAGGTTAGACACGCATATACAGGCGTCAACATTGGGGGATAATTGTATGGACCACCCCTGGCAAAATATTGGGAGGAACTACGCCTATCTGCTACTGTGCAACTGTGTCATGCACTCCAAATAAAGGTCTGTGACACTTTGAACGGTCAATTTCAAGTGCTTATCAAATAGCGCATCGGCGATAACAAGCGGATACTTTTATATGTCACTACTAGAAATCTATAAACAAAAACGCGTTCGTCGAAAACAAACATTACGTTTCCAATGGTGTTATTATGGCTTTTATTTATTTTATGTGCATTCTAATTTTCGAAAGTTTTTCTTTCAACAGAAAATACAACAACTATCGGCTTTCTGAAGGTAGGGTGTTATTTAATGGAGCAATTTATGCATAAAATGATATTTCAGAAATGGACTGATAACCGTTTTAGTACAAGCAAGTTATTATAATCAGTGATAGCATATGTTCTTGCAATAATTTGACACTTTTCTTTCTTGATTACTGCGACCATTTATGTTTTACTCTGACAGCGACGAACACGCAGAACATGTCATAATTCATTTTAGGGCGTGTTTATATAATAAAACACATGCTTAGCATAAATTCCCAGGCATACCGTATTACATAACATATGAATCACTACCGCCGTGTGATTTGAAGCAGCAGCAGATGACACAGATGCAACTTAAAGCTCTGCATGCTGGGCTTCAACATAAAAAATTTGAGGTATTTACTAAAAATATCAAAACCTATCTTAAGAACCACTGAAGCAATACTAGGCTTGTTTGTACTTATTTTATCGCATTTATCATGCTGATTCCAAATATGGTCATGAAAAAGTACAATTCTGAATTTTTTTTCATTTTAAACAAAATTTGAAACATTTATCGTCTGCAGTGGAAACAGAGAGTTAATACTGTAATAAGCCATATTAAAAATTTAAATTGTTTGTCTCAAATCATCCGCGCGTTATAGTTTTCTTCTCATGTAGTATTAAGTAAACTATATTTCCCTAGTATTTCATTTATCCTAATTGAATTGAATCAAATGTGTTTAAATATATATTTTCCTATTTATGTTATTTTATTTATAAGTTTATTTGTTTATTTATTTGCTTATATTATGCACTACACATGCAATATATATATATCGTCACCCTACTGCGATAATTGGCTAAGACATTTTTGTAATTTTGAGAACAAAGTACAAAAGATGGTTCGAGCATGCATCAGTTACGTAATCACCCTAATTATTTCTGATTATTCCATTTCATTTGTCTTATTATCAATATCAATTATCATTTTTCTTGTGCAAAGATTGGTGAATAAATGTGTTAATGCATGCTTGAACCAAATTTTGTACTTTGTTCACAAAAATAAAATATTTTTGATTGATTATTTTGAATTATACTTTACCCATTTTAATTTTTGTCGTCAATAAAAGAGATACAATATTAATTTAAATGTGTTGTTAATATGCTGCACTGTGTTATGGGTACTTTTAATAATCATGCATCTATTTTAGTTTACATTACAAGTACGTGCCCTTAAACCTGAATTTTGAATTTCTAATTGGCTTTTCATTGTTGTTGTTCTAGGTGACCTATAGTAAGCCTTTATTTTCATCTACATGTATGTATACCTTGCTGAATATCAGCTGGGAACAAGACTACCTTACTATACCTGACCTTGTCTTGCCAATCAAAAGTGCTCTTTCATTCTTCATCACTGCTATCACTGCCCAACCTCTGCTTCTCTTTGTGAAGCTGATTGGCTAGTGATGACATCATTACTCACAGGGAAAATTTAGGGAATCCCTTCGTCTCCCCGTGTATTCATTAAGGGTAAGGTCAGTGAACACGCAAAGGTCCAATTTTTGCCCAGACGATTTCTTTACTGAAATAGAAACGAAACAATGGATTGGAGGGTATCAACAATTTGAGTATAAATAGTCAGGCGATGAGGGTGGATTTTGACGTGTGATTATTCAGATGGAGATAATACAAGCATGATGGTATTGATAGTCTACTGTTTGACCTGGATGCTACTGAAGTGAAACGTACCTGACCTTTCAAACAAGATTCGAATTGGAATGCGCGCTATTGGAGATGCTAGCAGACGGTGAAATGGATTTTATAAATTGACGAGCAATTATTATTAAAATTATTTTCTTACAAAAGACGGAAAATTAATATCAACGATGGATTTGAACTTTGAAAACGATGCCGTATCGGAGTTGTTATATTTCTCAGCCATTAGAAAGTGAAATTTCTTCACATTGTTATGATTACGTAATAAGGAGGATTCTACAGGGCGGATGGGAGGGTGAATGTTATATCACGGTCAACAGATGGGATATGCTGTCATGTATAAAGCATGGCTATGTAAGGTAAGAAAGTGCAGTATTTGGGTTTTTGTTTGTTTGTTTGTTTGTTTGTTTGTTTTTGTGTGTGCGTGTTTTTCCCTTTGCTTGTTTAAACTATTATGTCATCATAAAATGCAAGACAGCTCGACAGTGAGAGTTGGATCTTTTTAAAAACAAACTAACTAACAACAAACAGAACGCATTTACTTGGTTAACCACGTGATGAATTAAAAAAATAAACAATAAATAGTAAACTGTCCATTTTTGTACATCGTACATCCATGACATCGGTATGATAGGGTGACATCTAAAATAGCTCGAGATACCCTAGCTAAAATACAGGTTTACATTTTACTATCTGACATTACATTTTTTGTATCTTGCTGCATTTCGCATCTAGTACAAGGAATACGTTTTCAGAATTCAGAAAACATTTAGGGACATATTATCATGTTTATTGTGAACTATAATAAGGTGACATCGGCGTATCTATATAGTGAAAGTGATATATAGAATGTGCGCAAATAGATTCATCAGGATTGTCCAACTACAATAATATAAAATGTTCTTTTAAAATGTTGTTTAAGAACATTAGATATAAAATGTGATAATGTTGATCAATGATTATTATAATTATTGTTACTGCTATTTGGTAGTAGTACTTTTTTTCTTTTATATTACTAGTGTTATCATTATTATTATTATTATTATTATTATTATTATTATTATTAGGGCCTATTATTATTATTATTATTATTATTATTATTATTATTATTTAGTGTTACTATCATTATTGTTAGTGTTATAATCATTGTTATTGTTATTGTTATTATTAGGGATCACAATGATTTGTGCCTAATCATGCTAATATAATGTGCTAATATCATTGGATTATATGTTGTGGTAATCTTGCTAATTATCTTTGGAAAATGATGGTTATTACAACTTGTTAACTCTTGTTTAATAAATGGTGCTGAAAGTTGCAAAAGTGACCCCGACCAGGCATATAAAAATGGCCATTAACACAAAAGAATAGATTACCACCCTATTGACCAATACTGCCCTAAATATCATGTCAAGCGACAAGCGTATAGGTAAACAAAACAAAACAAATAATTTTAAGTAAAAAGTAAAAGTTGTTTTTCTGATTTTACTTCTGTATGTTTGTATCCTAAGAGCAATAATTTTTCCCATACTCATAATTATAAACAATCATGTACGTATAGTATGTGTTTAAACTGGTTGTGGTTACCGGTACATTATTAAAATAAAATGATTTACTCAACTATGAACTATACTCGATGTTAAATTATTATAAATAAACAAATAAATGATTGCATTTTTTTATTCTAAATATTAAAAAATGAAATTGAGGTGCAATAATGATCTGTGTCGACTATACACAGTAACACAACACAGAATACATCGTATTAATTAAGCAGTAATGACTGAAGCATGTAATGAGGCTGGAACAAAATATAAGAAAGAACTTAAGGGCTCGGATAGCGACCTTTTCACGTAATTTTGTGGGACCTGAGAGCACATCAGAATTGCATTTTTGAATACGAGGTATGTCCTTCAGAATTTCAGAATTCAATTCGATATGTCTGATGTGCTATCATGTCCCATACAAAATACTGTGCAAACGTTGCTATCAAAACAAATTGATCTATGCTATATATAAGCCGAAAATTAAGTTGAATCTAGCTATAAATTTAATGCATATAACTAAACGCTCGTATTTTGTAAGAATCTTATTAAATTTACCATGATTATTAAAATCAATGAAATCACCATCTACTCTCTGTTCGAGTCCACATGTTTGAGCACATGGCGGTTTGTTTTGGTTTCGATGCAGTCATGTGTTTGAAAGTTCCTTTTATTTGCATGACACTATTTTTAAATCATCTTTATTATTATTCCATTTCATTGATGCCAAAACAGGGAAGTCCTCGGACTATATTAGAGTTATGGGTCATTCACCCAAAAGGCCGAGACATAGCCTAAATAACAATCATACACCACCCTACGCCATACATAAATTCGCATAGCCATATTTCCCTAAAATGAAATTTTCAAAAAGGAATCTAGTTTGGAAGAGGAGCGACTCGAACCCACCCCGCTGTCTAACTATAATGTCTGGCCTAGACCAGTCAGCCACCCGATTTATGAGTTGCCCGCATCTTAAAATTTGAAGCTTATAATCGACAACTCCAATGTACCTTGACTATGCCATAGTCGAATTTTGATAAATAGAAATATGTTATTATTAATCATGATCAGATGATGAACGCATCCTGTTGGAACTCAAAATTATACTGATGTGTATTATAATTAATAGTAAAATGGATTTATATAATTAGTGACAGTAAAAGTAAGGTAGGCCTATACTGATGTTATTGAATGCAACATATCTTGCATAAATGCTCACCTAAATACTGAACAATTCTGGAATATACCAGTTTATTCGCGAAAGCCCGAGTAAAACTTGGGAAGCTAACAAACAGAGGGAGTACGGTGACTGAAAAGATCAGATGTGAAAATCTATCAATTGCACACAAATTAATAAAAACCAGAGTTTTATGCTTAAATGTAATAGCCAGAGTATGCAAAATGGGCAAGTGGACTCTACAATGTACCGGGCCGGGTATAGAATGTCACAATATTATGACAAGCAAAGACAGAAAACGTGCCATATGATTTTAATATTTTACCTGACATTAATGTGAGCGTTAGCTGTACAATTGTGTTTATCTGTGCCTATACCTTAATGGTTATGGAACAAAGGTGGGGGATGATGCTGTGGATCACGAAATGCCCTTTTAATTAAATATGCCCATTAATTCAAAACTTGATGCAAATATGCAGATTTTCGCTAACAGAATGATAGGATTTGACAAGAGCCAATCTTTGAAGAACAAAATTATATGCATTTTTTCATTCATTTCTTGTTTATAATATTAATTATATATAAAAAGAAAAAATACACGAAAACGTGTCAAATTTTGCATTCTTAATCTTATTAAATATCGAAGTTTGATCAAAGAATGTTGTAAGCATGGTAAGTGACATCCTTCACTTAAAATCTAATTTTATTTCAATCTGTCCAAAAGGGCATTGATGCCTGTTGCACTGTTATGCAAGGAATATGACACGGGTTATTATATAGTTCAGTCGCCAGCATGTAGCGATGAAGATACAGATCTCATCCCATAATCACATTTCAAGAAGAAAAAAAAGCGAGCGCTCACCTTTGCTAACATACAGGGTGTCCCAGAAAAAATTACCGGCCAAATGAATTTGGACATAAGTCGAAAATTAGACATCAAAATCCAAAAATCTAAACATTAGCGTAAAGCCCATCTTCTGCTACATCTTATACGCCAATTTTACTGGAATCGGTTGATTGATCGCGAAGAAATGAGCGATTACATAACGCATGCGTCAATTCACTTCATTCCAAGGTTGACTGAAAGATCATTGAACACGTCACAATGCGCGCTAGTGGTTAAACTGTCAATGGGCTTCATATTTTGTTTTATGAAATCATTTTCGTTATTTTTAAACAACCTGTTTCTTGCAAAACATTTAATTAGGTTTTGTTCAAATTTGAAAACCTGCCCGATATTGAAAATAAAAGCTTCATGTAACATGATGCTCGGTATTTGTAAATATTTTTTTTCGTTAATGTTGATATAAATGTTGCATAAAGAATTACTACATAAAGAATTCCAGCTGGCTTAAAAATTCTCACACACATTAATGTTTTCGGAATATTTCCAAGAAATTGTAATGCAAAGTTTAAATCTTTTAAAACTTCAACATTAATGTTGCGTGGTATCAAAAATCACACTTAAAGCTGTAAACACATTTGTCATTGTCATTCTTCATGTTCTTTGCTCAAATGTTCTTTGTAAAGTATATTCGCACAACCTAAAGAATTAAAGTTGGAGAGCTACCAATTGCAAAAATCAACGTTTTCTCGGACAAAATGTTATTCATCTTCAGTTAAAACATGAATGACATAACACCGTCGGATTTTAATAGATAATGTGGACTAAATTTAATGAGATACACAAACTTTAGGAAGCGGTGAGCGAGAATGAAAAAAGGGCCTGTTGATTAAACTTGGAATGAACTGCAATGATGCACGCATTATGCAATCGTTCATTTCTTCGGAACCAGTCAACCGAATCCAATAAAATTTTTGTATGTGATGCACAACAAAATAGGCTATGCTATACATTTTGAATATTTTGATTCTGATGTCTATTTCTCGACTTACGTTCAATTTTATTCACTCGGTAATTTTTTCTGGGACACCCTGTACTTAACTTGGGGTAGACTAGGTATTGTTGGTCGAAGCAACCAAAAACAAATCGATTTTCACTATCTAAATCAGTATATTTAATATTATTGAAATATAATACCTTGATGTTTTGCAAAAGTTCATTCTACAAATCATATACTTTGAAAACCTGCTTGATTTATTTATCGTTAATGGGTTATGTAGGCCTACGATGTTACAAAAGTGTTGTTGTTTCAGCCCTCTTTGCAACATAACTCAAGAACCATAGGACCTACAAAAGTATATGTGATATTTGAATTCTTCTACACGCTCGCTATGAATTGAGCAATGCAATTTTTGCCAAAGCTCACTACCATTCGCAAGATGCTGTGAACTACCAAATCGCAACAGTTTAAAATAGTTGCTATTAAACCCTTAGTTTGAATTATTGTGGACAAAATACATCTACCGACAGAGAAGGTAACGCCATTATGATCTATTTATTTTGTTTGCTTATTTGTTTGTCAATATATTTGTTTATCTTGCTGATTATAGATTATGCGTATCGATAAGAAATGCAAATGAGCATTATGCCAAAACCGAAATGAAAAAACTAGATAGTTTTCCCATTACAATCATTAAGGGCTCGGATAGCGACGTTTGCATAGTTTTTTATGGGACCTGAGAGAATATCAAATTACGTTCTGAATACGAGGAATGTCCTGATGATATCAACTAATTTGGCTTTTTGAAATTCGCAATATAATACAAATGTATGACAAATTATTAAAAATGATATTTTTGACATTTAACAGTCCTGGAAGTAAACTTTAAAAATCTAATGATACGTACTTAAAGTGTATGTAGCTGGGATGAAAAGCCGTCCATCATATGAAAATTTTGACCTTTCGTATTGAAGATATACTTTTTTTTCTCAAAAAACCTAATATTTTAGGTCTTTTTGGGAAAAAATGTATATCTTTAATACGAAATGTCAAGATTTTCACATGATGGACGGCTTTTCATCCCAGCTACATAAGAACATATCATTAGATTTATAAAATTTACTTCGAGGACTGTTAATCCAAAATATATAAAATATCAATTTTTAATAATTTGTCATAAATGTGTACAGCCGGCAATTAAATATAAAATGATATCATCAAAAATCCACATCATTTTGTACTTAGTTAGTGTTGATAAAAATTTATAGCGTGTCTCGTCTCAAGTTGAGAGTAATGTCATGTTGGATTTCGCAGTGACAAATTCGAATCAAGTGTATTTACTCGGTTGTGTCGCTAGCGTACGGACAACTCGCCCTTCTACGCGTGTCTATACGACCCGCTGGATTAGGTTAGCGCGTGCGATTCGAATCTGCCACTCTGGATTCCAACATGGCGTTACTCTCAACTTGAGAAGAGACCACAGAGGTCTACTAAAACATTCTGTGGAAGAGACACACTTGTTGATTTAAACCCATTGTATCCTGAGAGAAGTCCTTAAATAATATATATGGAATATAAATAATAGTAGGAAAATTCATGTCTAATATCATACACAACCAAAGTGATACTAGAATTGGGCAACTACTCTTTGTTAAATAATGTATGTAATTAAGCGTATAAAATAATTACAATAGTATTCTTTGTTTAAAGGACAAGAAACCTTAAAAATCTATTTTATTAATTAAACATCGATCAAGATTGAGCATGTGCGCGTTTCTTTCAAACATTTATCGTACATTAGCAGCAGGGATTCAACATTTGTCGCGGTTATTGTGTAATTATTGTTTTAATTTTATCATACTAATGGTACTGTATGGTAAAATTGGCAAGGGTCAATAAAAGTTCGCTGAAATGAATTAGAAATTTGATTTTGTGGTTATTATGCAAGTCCAGTTCATTAAGCACTGCAAGTTGAATAGCTACAACAAGAACAAGACGAGTTTTCATGACAAAAACGCACATATATTCGGTTAGGTAAGGGAAATGACAAATTCAGTACAAAGTATATCTCTAATATGAATGTTTAACCATGCAAATAAATTCAAAACTATTTCATTATTTTAAGAAAAAGATATGCTAGTTGTCAAACAATCATAATAGTATTCGACTTCATGTACATGTAGTCAGGCAGAAACAATTTGTTTTCTGACATAGACAAAATGTTATTTTGTGATTATTATGAAAGTCCTGTGCATTAGGCACTGTAAGTTGAATGGATGCAACAAGAACAAGACGAGTTTTCAAGAAACAAAATACACATTTTTTTCGGTTAGGGTAAGGGAAATGACCAATTCGGTACAACATATATAATATAAATGCTTAACCATGAGAATAAATTCAAACTATTTAATTATTTAAAAAAAAGATATGCTGGTTGTCAAACACGGTTGTTTGATGTCATCATTTATTCAATTGTCTAACAAAACATATAATGTTCAATTCTAGACCTGGACAATACCAACAACTATCGCACTATTATGTACATTGTACGTACATATACTTTCAGTTCTTTTTAACAATAGATTTTCGTTTCTTTTCCAACTTATTCATCCTTTACTACATTTTTGTGGTATTTTTTATTCGATAAACTGTATATTTGTGTGCAAATTGAGGGCGCTATTTACATATATGTTTAATTTAATTTAGCCAAATAATATAAGTTATTCGTAACATTTCATGTTTTTTGAAAGTTTCGTTGTTATTTGTTACTCTTTTTCTGATGTTTTAATGCCATTATACCAGTGTCTACCCCTTGTAAAGATGAAACCAGGATTTAAAATAAATAGCGCCATCAGTGTTTACCTTTTCTTAAAAATTACGTATATGCTATCAAACAACCGTACAAACAATCATACACTATATACTGTAGTACACTTCATGTACATGTACATGTAGTCAGGCAGAAACGTTTTTGAAAGGAATTTTACCACATTACATATTTTTATTTGAGAAATCCAGGATAATTATTATTGTCATTCTTAGGCCATTTCGTGATTATAATAGCACCCTCTTTTTATAGTATTTACGAAAAATAACTATTTCCAAAATTACAGTTGATATTGGATGAGCGAGTTAGGAGTAGTGGCAGGTATTACAGTGCCCCATAGCCCATTGTGGAATTCTTCTGTCTTTCGACCAGATATTACAAATAGAACAATGTCTTTGTCAAACAAGAAAGGTTCTGCACACAAACATAATGTAGTCATAGGTTTCAAATGAAAATCTTGATTTTGGAGTAAGTGGTGGGATGAGGCTATCGATCATAAAGTGCCCATAAAAAATATTATGATTTTTTTACTAGCGAAATAAAATCAATAAGAAAACCACATAGCCAATCAGAAAAGCCGTTAGAGTCAGGAGTCAGATGGTGGAGTCAGGCCCACGGTACTCTACGCAAACTACCGATTCGGAGAACAACACCGTATTCTCGTCCCCCTTGCACTGTACCAGCGGTCACGTCTGTTTACATGACGAACAGTGAACTGTGCATAAACAGGGCGCCATCAATCAGACCTGGGAGTAGACTGTCCCACAGTCTCGGCTCGGTTCCGTCTCTGGATAATGTGACAATAAATAATAACATAATGCCCTTATGCCAAACTTCCAGCCAAAGTCCTGTAACCTTCCCCCTCGTATATTGGTTTTTGGTACACCTAGGAAACAAACAAGTTATTTTTCGCCCTACATCGATAAAAAGTGATATTTTATGTAAAAAGGGGGAGAAAACGTAATCTATGATAGCAGAGAACGTGTAGAATGCAGCACAGTGGTATGTGTATTATTCTGAGAAGTCATTAATTCGAATTTCCTACTATATAAATATCTAGTCTAAAAATAATTTTTCCGGAAATAAAAAAGCGTAGGTGGCTTCCGCGAATAGCTGGATTGCTGTGTTTGATGTGAGTGAGTGACACAAGAATACTTTGCCTTGGCCGTGTTCTCTCTCGTGTGTGTACAACCAACATATGCTTTAGGGGCTGTGCCGTAATTATGAGCCCTGGCAAAGGTAAAATTAGGGGTGGGGCAAAAGGGAAGGGAGCAATGGCTTAGCCAGGGGAGCAGAGTACCCCCACAGAAATTTTCAGGGATAAAATGAGGATGGCAAAAGTGTAAAGTGTCCTTAAAATTACTAAAAATGGGACAAAAATTGACTAACGGAGACGAAAATTTGGCATTGCCCCCTCACACCAAACTCCTGGCTACGCTACCACTGGCTAATGGAAGGGAACAATCTTTGGCAAGCCGAAAGGGGGACGAGCAATTTTTGGTACACTTTTACGGGGCATCTTTTAAATTACACGCTCTACAAAATAAACATGCATAGGACAACAGTTTCAGAAATGTTCAAATATGCTCGCATCATATATCTAGACTATTTAAGGTTGGAAAATTGGGAACCCACAAATTTGGAATGTGCATGCGCAAGGGGAGGACAAAGGTTTTTGGCAGGCTCAGAGGAGGGAAAGCAATTTTTGGCAGAACGAGAGGTTGAGCAAGCGATTTTTGGCACTCCGTTTAGAAGCTTTAGCCCGGGGGCTCATAATTATCACAGCCCCTCAGGCCCTACATCCCCTTACAAATCGTATCATTTGTACCCACAAGATGGCGAAAGGCTGACGGCCTCTATTGTTCATGAGATGTTGATGCGTCCAATGCACGGGGTCCACAGAGTTGACTGCATTGGACGCATCAACATTTAGCGTAAGTGCATTATTAGAGAGATTGCGATATCCAAACGTACGTATCGAACGCCCGTGCAATCTATTCAAAATCACACTCCTGTGACGGGATTTTGAATAGATTGCACGGGCGTTCGATACGACGTTTGGATATCGCAATCTCTCTATTGTGTCCACACTCTCCAGCAACAACGGATCTGAATTTATTAATCTATTACAATGTACATATACGACAAAGAATTTCAGCAATTTCAACTGGTTTTTTATAACTTGTAAAATTTGACCATTAAGCCTATCAATACTACCTTCAAGAAATACTTCGCGGGAGTGCTATTATGCAATATTTATGTACTCGGTGTTTGTTTTACTGCTTTTATGATGGCTGTGTGGTTCAAAGAGTGGATGAATCCGATTTACTCAGGTATTCTGCCTTAATTAGGCAGGTCAGCGGCTATCATGTATATGGCATTCTCCTCTTAATTCAGCTCTTTGCTTTGGCGCCACATAAAACCGACTGATTCATCAAACATTTGATGTCTTCCCTCTTTCTTGCTATTTTATGTCTCTCATAAGTACGAAAGTCATCAATAAGTGACCAAGTCTCTTCTCTCTGCTCCTGATGGAACTTACTCCATACAAAGCCACACTCCATGTCACAACTCCATACAAGGCTACTGACTTTACCATTCCTTACTGTATTTTTGTTAAAGCGGAACTTTAATTTTATTGATAGCCACCTATGTCTCGCCAATCATTGCTCTAAGTTCTTAAGAGTATTTTAGTATTTAGATGCTTGACCTTTTTCCCGTCTATGGTGATATTTAAAATCTGGCCCTGCTCTCTTGATATCTCACAGTGTCAACACCCTGTATTATAATTATTTTTTAAATAGCTCCATACTCCGTTGGTGAAATCAATATTCTATTGTTGACATAGATAAAGAAAGTTTACATATGCATTGTGAAATACACGTGTGATCGAATATTCAATACAAGCACCTGGATTTTAGGTGAATGGGCTATTTGTGTTCGTTTATATAATTGTTATTCTCAAAATTAAATATATCACAATTTTAACTTACGATTTAAAAATCGTTACGCCAAAAATGCAGTAAAAATGTATCCAGAGCAAACAGCAATGGTCGCTAATTAGTGTATTGCATTTCAAGTTAGTGTATTGGAAACAAAATCTGGGGTTTACCTCAAAACAAATCGAATTTCCTTGTAATAGCAACACCATATGGGATACTAGAGCATGCGCAAATCGTAATAATTTGTAGAATAGAACTTGGTGGTGTCTCACATGATAGTCGTACTATGCTTAGCCTGAGTCGCTTGGCCTATCTCGAACAAAATCGCCATGCGTAGCTATTGAAAAACGAGAGGATTCGCCGTACTATCACGGCAATTTTTGACACGAAGATATAGGAATGATGACGCTGTGTATCTTCAACCATCTTCAATTTGGTCTTTTTAAAGCGAATTTATATATCATAATCTTGTTTAGTACTTGTAACCTGTGCTTGGTTCAATAACCCCCTCCCCCTTTGCTATACCTTCCATTGCCTCTATCGTCATCATCATAATCTAAGCATATTGAGAAGATAATTGGTGATTGTAGACATCCTTGACGTATTCCTTGTCCAACTACTGGGTTTGTAACTCCATCTAACACTCCCACCTCTGCCACTTCTTGTCCCTTTTATAGTTGGCTTATTAATCTTCCGTCTTTCCAGTCAACTCCAATCCCCAGAATGTCTAACAGCTTATCCTGTCAAAAGCTTTCTCAAAGTCTACAAAGCAAACACATAATACTTCATTGTCATGTTTCAGGCTTCTCTCGCTGAGCATCCTCATCACTCCACTTCTTTCCGTTTCCCTGATTCCCGTTCTAACGTTCTAACATTCAGAAAGCTTGATCTCACTGAAGTGGTATTTTGTTTACATGGTTTATCGGTATCAAGTCACTTCTGATAGCCTATCCAACTCGGATCATTGTTATTTTATAACTGTTTATGGCATGGAAATACATGCAGCATATTAACCTTGCAATGCTACGTGAAGAAGGCAATATTTTAGTATTCCTGGGACAAAGTCTTGATGCAGAAATGGCGGTGTGAGTTTCAACAAGTAAGGCATCTTACCACAAAGATCTATGATCTAACGCTACTACAAGACTGGTCTAGTTACTTTAAAAGACTCTTATTAATCATGTTAATTATTAATAACAACTTGGCACATGTTGCAGTTGCAAGTAACACCCGTGTTAAATTGCTCGATGGGTTTCCCAGCTCTCTTTTCTCATGTTTTCAACATCAAAGTGTCAAAGTCATGGCCTGCTTTCAAGATATTTAACTTATTCGACGTGAACAACGTAACAAACATGACAAATGCTACTAGGTATAAATTGATACGTCCGGGATCTGTGTCAAGACACTTCCTTTCAGATTGTGAGACGTTGCAGGCACAACATTTATAACTATTAATCATATTCATCTTTATCATGTTTATTAATATTGCAAACTTCTCAGAAATATTAATATAGAGTGCTGCAAATACAAGTAGTGCTAAATACGCGTAGACTCTACAGTTTGCCTTCGCGCCTGACAAAAAGTACAATGGCTTTTTCATGAAGTAACATGAATTTTAAGAACAATTTTCGCTACAAATTATGCAACTTACGTACATGTATACTATGGCATACCTTTTCAACCCTTCATGTAGCTCAAGCTAATATATATTTACTTACAGTAGGGGTAGATTAAACAGCCTTTTAAAAAGGGTGATGTTTCTTAGGGAACAGGCTTATTTGATGCAGTATGATCTCCTGAGCATTTTGACACCATTTTCATCCAAATCGGCCAAACAATGAGTTGGGTGCCGGCTAAAACAAGTATTTGGACACGGGGGTCTGTGGGTTCTTTAGAACTCACAGACTTCTTTAGAATATGACTTCTTTAGAATAAAAAATTATTACGGGAGATATTCATCATTTTCTACCCCAGTATCCAAAGATGTATCGTCTGAATATCAAATCGTGCATAGCACATTCACGTGTATCGATCCCGGGTATTGATTTTAGTGTCCCTGTTGTACAATGTAATTATTAACCAGGCGATGTCGGTATGCGGTATTGTCTACAACGGCTGTGTGAAGTCGTGTCATGCTCTCGATTAAAATATTTTCTCCTTGTATAGGCCAAAGTGTCACTTTTAAAATTGGACCTTCGTCCATTCAAATGCTCAACTTTACTTCCAGAGGTCGCATTGGATTCAATACAGTGTCATAATGTGCAAATAATTGGAAAATACCGAAACCCGATTTAATGTGTTTTCCCTGGGCCAAAAAAAAAATGTGCAATGTCATTTTTTTAAATTTTGCATGAGACAAAAAAAGCACATAATAATAACTTTTTGAGTAGGTTTTGTGTCCCTTCAAAATGACAAGAATCATTGTTAAATTGGCTAATTTTGTCATTTTTACCGAATTTGTTTTTCCAGGCGAGGGATGATGTGTCCATTTATTATTTGTTTACCACATTTAATACCTGACCAATGATGGATCCGTTAAGAAACATTAAGAGATTGGATTGATCATGCTAAATGCTGAAGAAATCTGATATATAGAATACGGTGTTATTTCTTGTTATTTGTTTTTGCAATCAATACTTCACGGGCTTCCGGGAAACGGAAAACCGATAGTTTTCGTTTTGCACAACTCACTTGTTTGTGTGCTTTAACATACCCAAAATCATTTGTGGCTTTCCTTGTCATCATTATTTTTATCATTGTAATAACAACATCAATAACAAAAATAACAGTAATACGTATTTTGTGTAAACTGGTATACTGTTTATTTATTATGAAATATGAAATTCCGCCCTCTTACATTAACCTTTTTCAATAATACGGACATAGCATACTAAGATCACGAAAATGTGGATGGTATTTTCTTTAGAATGATTTAACGAGATACCAGTTTATCAGCGCAAATTAACACAATTACACAATTAATTGGAATCAACTGATTAATTCAAAAAATAATTATATTTGGCATAGATGGAAGTGGTGAACCCAGGTGGCGGTGGGCATCACAAGTCAAGCGTGTCCCCAGTATGCGAAGTTCGCGTTCGGGGTATATCGTATGTTCCAGTTAATATGGTTTCAGTGAGCTTTTAAGTACTGCCCGACTACAACAAAAGAGCGCAACTAAACATACTGATTATTTCGAGATAAAGGAAGAAACTATTAATATGCATTTAAAGGCCCATTCAGTGATTTGCTCATCCGGATGATCGTAAAATCATCAAAATTCAGATTTTGGTACCTTTGTCATTGTCATAGATGTGCTAACATAGCCTGCCAGTGGTTCAGCCGAAATCTGTGTATTTAAGATCAAATAAGGCATTTACATGAATCTGTCATTTATATACTGAAAGTATATAAATTAGCTACATGTATTTGAATGGGGCTTCAACTTCGTCAATCCTGCCGTTTTCTACGTTTTTTGCCCAATTTTTCATTTCAAAAATACCAAATGAAAATGGGAATGACTAATCCTTCACTTTTAAGCAATTTATTTTTTTTACACTTGCGATGGGATCACTGAATGGGTCTTTAAGTACATCCACCAATTTTTGAAGTGGTCGGATTTTCTTTTTAGGGTTATGAAATATTACACTGTCAGTCCTAGAGAGTGCCAAATGTGGAATATGAATATTGCATATTAATATCCTCCTAGAACAATAGATGCATTGTGTTAATCTCATTGTGACCCCATGTGGTCAGCCAAGGTATGGCAAATATGGCAAATGAGTATAATGCATATTAATATCATACTAGGACAATGGCTGCATTGGGTAAATCGCATTGTCTCCCCATGTGGTCAGCCAGGGTATGCACATGCATCTAGTACATACACCCTGTCCTTTGCTGTGGGAGATGCATCACTATTCAGTCCAGGAGAGTACCAAATATGGCAAATGAGTATAATGCATATTGATATCATACTAGGACAATGCTGCATTGGGTAAATCGCATTGTGTCCCCATGTGGTCAGCCAAGGTATGCACATGCATCTAGTACATACACCCTGTACTTTACTGTGGGAGATGCATCACTATTCAGTCCAGGAGAGTACCAAATATGGAACGTGATTATTGTATAACAATACCCTCCTAGGCACGGTTGTTTGATGTATATAGAATTGGCTTCATTATTAACTAAGTACAAACTATAGATGGCGCTATTTATCCTAAATCATATATAATCTTTATTTGCAAGAGCTTGGTGATTAATACTGCCATTAAAACAGCTGGAATAGGTGAAACAAGCAACAAGGAAATGTTATAAACATATTTTATCAAACCGAATTATTTGTATTAAAAGCTTGAAAGAGCAATTTCTAAATAGCGCCACCAATTTTGTCATTAATAGGCAAATTTTATATCCAAAAAAGCTTTAAAAATGCTATAAAAGTGAATAAATTTGTAAAAGAGGAGAAATTAAAGTTGCGAATGACTCAAAAGCATCTGTATACATTAGCATGATATCGCCTTTAGCTGTTTAAGCCTAAAATTTGGTTGTACATTATGTTTTGCTTGAAAAACTAATAAATGATCCCATCAAACAACCGCGATAGGACAATGGGTGTATTAGATTTATCTCATTGTGTCCCGATGCGATCAGCCAAGGTATGCACATGCATCTAGTACATATACCCTATCCTTTTGAAGATGCATCACTATTCAGTCCAGGAGAATGCCAATATGGAACATGAGAATTGCTTAATAATACCCTCCCAGGACAATGGCTGCATTGCGTTAATCTCATTGTATCCCCATGCAATCAGCCAAGGTATGCATATGCGTGTAGTACACCCTGTCCTTTACTGTGGTAGATGCATCCATGCTATGACGTCAAAATGTGGGGGTACACATGTAAATTTCGTGAATAGTCTAGCTATGTACAAAAGTATAGGCAAAATTGATTTTCTAAAATATTAAAGGAAATGGCTATTTTTACCTAACAAGTAAAAACTCAGTAGCTCTTGGAAAAATTATACCTCGATACACCTGGGCACACAATTCCGTCCATGATCCAAGAGCTTCCAAGCAAGCAGTGAATTGTCTCTACACAGTCTTTGATTACACTACACGATTGAGTGCATAGCATCATAAGAGCTGTGTGAGCTTCTAGCTGTGACTAGTGGAAAATAGGCATATGTGATTGGTTTTTGTCAAAACCTGAAGTGTTCCCTTCATCCAATCAGAATTTTTATATCGAACGAATAACACTTCCCCCTAAAAATACTGTTTTCATTACGTCAACAGATAACGCAATTCAATGTGTATAGCAAGGCGAATGTGGTAAATCTGTTGAAAGCGACCTATCCAAGCACAATTTTTGACTGAAATGTAGATTTTAAGAGTCAAAACCTCAAGTGATCCTTTCAATTTTTTCAGATTTTATGTCATTAAATGAAAAAGCACATTTTTATTGTCCATATACTAGCTTCATTTCAATTAGCAATGGCCATGATGGCCAATTCTCTTTTAAATGCTTGTGCAAAAAGTTACTATTTTCGCCTGTTTTGTCATACGGTTGTAAATTCAATGAAATATGACTTAGCTAGAGCGCTTACAAATTGATATGTTACTGTAGAAACCAATGTTGTACCCCACCAACCCCCTCTATGGTCATCTTTGACGACCGGTCCTACCCCCGGATAAGAGGCTGGGGTAAAATATTTTAGCACTAAATGAGCGCAAAGGATGGATCTACGATTAGCTTAGGTCGTTTGGGCGTAAACACGTGCGTTTTTTATGACGGGTACAAATTCTTGGGTGGTACAGCCCCGCTTCGTAGTTCTAGGGTAAATGCAGGTGTTTTAGAGGAAAGGAACAGTAAGCAAGTTGAACTCAATATCGCTGTAGACAACCAAATAGTAAAGAAAGAAAAAAACAGGCATCTTTGCCTTATTGTTTTATTTTGCCAGATGGAATGGAATAAAAGTGCAAAGGAAATAAATAAAGCAATAATGTCCTTCAAAACAGAACACAACTTCGGTCGGGAATGTTGTATTCTATAACATCCTGTATATGCACCGGCTCTATGAGATGACAAAGTTCTTCTGGTATAATCCTGCGTTGGTAGTAGACTAGGCTGAATGTACGAATATAATGCTGACGCTCCACACCAGCAGAGCACGGTTGTTTGATAATTTATTAATGTTTCTAACGTGACATTACATAATTTCAGTTGTCAATTCTAGACCTTTACAGTACCTGCCTTTCCGCGTTTTTGTGGTCATTTTTATTCTATAAAATGTATATTTGTGTACAAATTGAGGGCGCTATTTATATATATTTAAAATTGAATTTAGCCCAATAATATGAGTTATTCCTTTCATTTCATAATAAAAAGTAGTTTGCAAATGTCCTTGCTATATGTTACTCATTTTCTGATGTTTTAATGCCATTATACAAGTGTCTATCCCTTGTAAAGATGCAAACAAGATTTAGGATAAATAGCGCCATCAGTGTTCAACTTTTTTTAAATGAATACATTTCTACATGACATCAAACAACCGTGAACGAAATTTATTGGGATGACTTAACATGTTGAAGAGTTTCCTTTTTACCAAAAAGATCCCATTTAGTGTTCATTCTTTTATCTAATACCTGCAACAAAATACATAAGATTGAATAATCCCAGTATAAAACGCTTTGCCTCAACTGCTCCTATGAGTTCATCCAATCATGTCCAACTACAGACTTCCAACACTATAGCAATGGATGGATTAGTATTTTTTTCTTATCAAGCAGATGTAGAAAAGTCCTTAATTTCAAACGACCACAGTGAACAATCAACTGAAACATATACACAAGTGGCAGAAACAACGTAAAATGACTCATGGACTTAGTACATGCAATCTAAACTCGACTGCCAGCGTCCCTGCAGCAAGCTCGCATTATAGTTTCCTCAGCATGTGGAACAGAAGCTTATACAAGTGCATATAATAAACAGCGCATGGTGAAAACGTGTGAAATTGATAACTAACAGCAATAAAGTTTCTGCTGTTCCACCTCTTGGACGTGATGGTTAAAAGTGCATCATAGCCAAGGACAAGACTAACCTGCCGAACAACGCCTCTAGTATCAATACCAACTTGATGATGATGAAAACAGTGCTCCTAAACTCTAAACAAAACTAGTGTTGCATCACTTTGTGTCTTCTACAGCTACTTCTTCATCTACTGAGTTAGCTGATAAAGTAGGGCTTCGTCATGACTACCGTCATGTCCTCTATGTTTGCATCGTCTTATTGTCATTTATTAATTTTTTGCTGTGATCCCTTTTCTTCTTGTGCTGGTCCACCAGGTCCCGAATTCTCAGTTACGCAGAGGCAAAAAACAAAAGGGGCAATACGTATTGTGTAAAGGAATCGGAACGCGATGGCATAAAAGGCGAATATTACGTTTTCATGCTAGGCAGTAATGTCATCACGCCACCTCCTCTTCTGTCTTCCTCGTGATCTTTTCCCTGTTCTTGGTTGCCATTCTGTAAGCCGTTTAGTCCATCTGTAATCTTCCCTTCGTGCAAGATGACCTGCCCATCTCCATTTCGCTTCTTTGAGTTTCACCATAATGTCTTTGACTTGAGTTTGATGTCTTATTTCAGTGTTCTTAATTTTATCCCTTAAGGTAATGTGAAGCATCTTCCTTTCCATTGCTCTTTGGGCTGTTTGTAATTTCTGTTCCAGGTACTTGGATGTTGTCCATGTTTCTGCCCCATATGTCATTGTTGGCAATACACACTGGTTGAACATTCTACTTCTCAGATACATTGGTAACTTTTTATCACATAGAATGTCCTTGAATCTTCCAAAGCAACTCCAACCTGCCTTTATTCTGATCAAAGCTTCTTCCCTGTTGTTGTCCTCCATCTTCACTGTTTGGTCGAGATATTTGTAACCATCCACCTTTTCGATAACATCGCCTTCAACTTCAATGACATCCTCTGACTGATAGTTTGTTATATTTTTGTTTTGCCCTTGTGTATGTTCAGTCCAATCTTTTTACTTCCTTTATACAGATCATTTAACTGGACCTCCATATCCTTTACTTACATTGTCACCAAAGCTACATCATCTGCGAATCTCAGATCTGTTAGCTTCTCGTCATCTATGTTGAGCCCTCTCTCCTGTAGGTTCAGCTTTCTGAATATATCTTCCATTGCTGTAGTGAATATTTTGGGGGATATTGTGTCTCCCTGTCTCACACCACGCTGAATTCGGATTGTTTTTGAAACATAGTTTTCAATGTGGATTTTGGCTGTGGCATTTGTGTATATGTCCTCGAGAATTTGGACATAACCTTCATTGACTCCAACTTTACGTAGTGCTGTAAACGGGACAACAAATTTACAAATGGGCACGAAAATTTGGTTTTGATCCTCCCACTAAAATTCTACGCTACTGGCGAGAGTCCATAAAAGGTCAGTGGTCACAAACAATGCAGACTTGCGAAACGTACCTACGGCAGCCATTGCTTGTGTCCACCAAACAGTCTGTGGTCGTCTTTCATTGATATTTTACGATTTACTTTGTAAATTGTTATTTGTATTAGACATTGAGAATGGAGAACATGTAAACAAAATAAATTCTTGTAACTAGTTATATTATAAATTTATAGTGACCCGACCTTGCTACATTGTTCTATGAACTCTCACCCTCCTGCAATATGGTGTGGTTGTCTACAGTTGGGATACATACACAAGAATCCAATGTAAGTCATACATCCATCATGTTCATTTGCCCCACCAAGTCGTACCTTTCATTATGAGGCCAATCAATTCACTAATATCTATCCAGGGTATCTTTATTCTTCCTTGCACCGCCACCGATATACTTAAAGTAGGCTCAGTAGATCGTATTTAAGAACCGACGATAATTTGAGGGAAAGTTTGATTATTGGAGCCAACCTGTACATGATTGTGTAGACTACTCGCCATCACGGGAAGGGATGGTGCGCGGCAATAAGGCGGGGACTAGCAGCAAAACCGTGACATTAGAGTCACCGACTAGAGTGCTGCTACTGCAAAAGGAATCTAGAAGACTGTTACATTCCCAATGATGCCATATAATCAATGTAAGGTTAAGATACACATTCCGTGACTTGTTGTAGGTGGGTAGTTTCCACCCACTTATGGCACAACAAAAGTAAACCACCCAGGACATCTAAGTCCCTCAACAGGTCTCACAATCAGTCTCGGCACCGATGTCCTTTGATCGCAATTGCATTTACGTAATGTCATTACCTTGATCTTATCGGTATATAAGCTCAAATAACGTATTTTACTTAAATGTCTTTATCATTATTGCATTTTGTCTGTATATTCCACTATTTTCTAATCGTGGCTCAGTGATCCATTTCACAAAATCAAGACCTTTTAGTTACTCTTTTTCTTTTTCAAAGGAATACTATTCAAAGAGTAAGTTAAGGACCTTTTTCAAGTTAGCAAGTTATATTGGTTCCCAGTATCAAGGGTAACCACTGATATTCTTTCTACATTTTATCATGCTATCCATTCCTTTGATCAATTATTTTCCTCCGTGTGTACAGAGTAAGTGTTTCACGAGACTGAGATCGTAAAACTTGAATAAGAATGACCTATAACGGATTGAAGTAAATATGTGCGAGCTTAAAATGCGTCAAAGACGTCTGGTATTACCATGGCCAAAGAGATCGAATAATTTGAAATCGCCAATCCCTTTATCATATAGTATTATTCATGAAACGGTAATCTACATCATATTGTGTCCGAAAGGTAATCGCAGAACCACTTACAAGTTGTTCACCTAAACTTTGTTTTTCATAACGTTCATTAGTATGCGCAGAATGATCATTTCGGCACCGATTTGCGCAATTAAATAATAGATTTCACTTCGGTTTTCGAATCCCCGGGTCTAGATTGCGAGTAGACTGTTAACAAGCCCATACACGGTCACTCCGTTTTGAAGCAAATAACGACGTGTACTCGGTCTATTAGGTCAGGTCAGCCAGTAACTGAATCGTGTGGAATATATTATTATTTTTAATTTGGACAATCGACACACCCTTTGGGACAAGTTTGCAACAAGTGAATTGATATTTATATTTGTTGATATGTAGAACAGTTTAGGTGAGTAAAATTTAGATTTGTTTCTATTGTAGCGTAGTTCGATCCCATTTAACATTCTTTTTGGCAATTTTGGTGAATGAATGCTTTTTACGCGGTGAGTACCGAGTGAGAAGAATCCAGACAAGTGCCTTTCCCAAACTTGCGAGCGGGTTAGGTTTGGTTCTAGGGACACTTGTCGGATGCCGAGTTTTGGGCAAATTGGTTCTTCAAGGAATAAGGAAAAATCGCTTTTCTTTTCTTTTCACTTATCACTCGAAATACTATTATAGCTTTTTATGGTTTTATACGGCCGGTGTGGTGAAACAGAAAAAGATCGGTGCATTGGTAAAAACACTCCCGGGTAACCACCCCATTGTAGCTCATGGGTTCAAAGGGTTTGCCTTAATGAATCCTGTTTTTCGCTAATTCTTGCAGTACGACATCCTTTTTTCTTATTCTTAAAAGAAATAAATAAATGTATCGATTGATATAGCTGGTGGTAGTGTTCATGAAATTCTGGCATCAACAACATTACTGAACTGCCGAGTTCCGATATTCAGAAGAACGTAAAGGACAACAACTAAAGGACACGTAACTTCAAACCTTTTGAGCAAACAACATATCGAACACATGCATCGCATGGCTACATAGAATTTGAAGTAACTCTCAGACACTTTTGATAGAAAACATACAAGGAAAATGTAAAAATGGAGAAAGTGAAGACATAAGTTCTCTTACGGTTGCGTTATCGTCGTGTCACCTCGTTATTTTCAAAAACATGATAGGCGCACGATTCTGGACAAAATGGCCTCCATTGTGGCTGTCCACGTTATTGGCCAGTATCATATCGTCTTGAGCAAAATGGCTGATATAAGTTAAAGAACATAACCCCTCTGTAACAACCTAGATTGAAGCAGCAAAGATTGTAGTCTTGAATGCGTGGTGTAGTAACTAGCCCCTACATTGATGCCCGAGGTGCTCCGGACTAGAGCAAAATTAGACTGCGTACAAAATCGATCCAAGGTCTAAACGAAATAAATCCGTCAAATTGACTTCTAAATATCAGTATTCTTTGAACTTTTGGCGAGTGAGAAGGGGGAAACGTAGATGCCCACTCAATAAGTCCCATTTGGTCACTTTCTAATAGCGTAAGTCGGGAGTTGAAGTTGGGCCAGCAACTATTGTATTTTTTGTGAGTTAATATGGCTACCCCGGCACCATTGGTCAAACAAGTATTACAACGGAATGATCAAAAATAGACAGCGTACAGAATCGATTCGTATAAGCGAAATAAATACGTCAAATATATTTAGTATTCTTTTCACTTTCTACGAGAGAAAAAGTGGAAACGTAGACGGCCAATAAGTCCTATTTGGTCACACTATAATAGCGAAGGTCGCTAGCCGAATCTTACCAATTGCATGCAAAATGTACTGCTACCTCGTTCGGTTGCTACATGGCTACATGGCATGCATGGTATGCTTTGATACCGTTTTTGCTGCATTCAATGCAGATTACTTTATAATGATATTTATTTGATCTAATAGTATTCAAATATTATCTTATACTGTCCACTTATGTATAATGATACTAATATTAGTACTTAATTTACAAAAACGTTTGCTTGTACCGATGTATGTTTTGATGAGAATAAATTTGAATCTGAATCTGAATATTTGAATCATGCCGTAACACGCAGAAATGCGACGTGTTTTCTGTATTGTGATTACCGTAACATAATTGATCAAATTCAACAAATTCTGATGCATCTTGTAATTATTGTATTAGATAAAATGCCCTCGCTATCATTGGGACGCATGAGACTACGTGACCCATATTCCATTGGTGGGGCTGATCTTACTTGCTTGCTTAAGTCGACTCTTGTAGTCGGACTCCCATAATGGCTCTCCAAACTGCTCTATCCAGCATACAATTTTTAATGTCTGGTCCTGTTAATCCCGTATCATCTGCCAACACCTTGATGTAATCCTTCTTGGGGCTGATCAGAAAAATCTTAACATATTGGAACAGGCCCTCGCTCTCTCCGTGTCGTGTGCTTATACGAGGTGAGGCTAAATAAATTACGCTCCTTGGCTTCCATTAGTGGCGTCAATCAGGGGCATATCAAGCGGGTGGACTGGGCCAGGTGGACGAAGTTCAAGGGCCCCGATGGTTCATGGGCCCGAGCAAAAGCGAGAATGAAATAGGGCTGATAAAGAGGAGGTTAAAATAGCTCCGCCCAGTGCGGGCCACACTGCTCCTTGTCCATGGACCCCCGAAACTCTTGCTACGCCCCTGGCGTCAATGCGTCTTGAAAAGTGTGGGGATAAAGTATATCTACTCGTAGATGGCATGAAAAGCCGACGATCAATTGAAAATTTTGACCTTTTGTATTGAAGATATAGATTTTTCCCAAAAACATCCAAATAAATCAGGTCTTTTTGGGAAAAAATGTATATCTTCAATTCATTTCAATGATACTGGTATTTATTAATTTTTATGTACCTTTAAATTATCAAAGAATAAAAGTATCAGACTCAAATAAATATAATAGCAAAATATGGAAACGATAATTTTCGTTATGGTACCGTTAGCACAACCACCGCCTGATTAGTAAAACACATTAAGGCCAAGTAAAAAATAAAACATGTTTCACGTCCAGGTTTTCGAAAAAAAGGAGGAGGAGGGGGCTTTTTATTTTCTATTTTTTATCGCAAAATTGGTGTAAATACCCATACTTAGAGCTGTTTTAGCGTATACAATAATGCCTGGAAAAGGAGGAGGCCCTTTTTATTTGTTGTTCTGAGAGTTACACCCCTCCAATGATCACAAAACCTTCCTAAAATGTTTCTTGTATCTTAACAACTCTATAGAAAGCATTCCAACTTCCTAGACATATTTTTTGAAAAGTTATAACTGAATTTCAAAAAATAAAAATATATTTGAGGAAACCTCAAAAAAAGGAAGCGGGGGGACGTGAAACATGTTTATTTTTTTTATTTGGCCTAATACTTTGCGCCATCAGCACAAACAATGTTCCAAGAAAGGTCAGAATTCGGCCAGTATGAAACATGAATGTTGTAAACATGTAATGTTTATTTGTTGTGGTGAAGGGTGGAGTAGGGGACAAATATGTTTTGGTAGAAAATATTTGGCTGAAGCGTAGAGCAAGCCGGAGACCATGCAGAAGATAGTGGATGCGATATCGCTATTTTTGACGTCGCCATTGGATTAACACATAATCATGAAATCTTCACAAACAATTCTAAATGTGTTATGTGGTGTCAAAGCAAAATAATTTTACTCTAAAACCGTCGGGGTTCGACAAAGTACCCCACTGTAAGTATGTTGTTTTTCAATTTGTAACTGCTAACCGTGTATTTTGAATGGGGCTGTCGGCCTTGTATTTTCGCCAGCCTCGAACGTCACGTGTTGCGTGTCCTATGCCGCCCGCCGGAGACCTCTGGATACCGGTTTACCTGTTTTTTACTGACGTATATTTTACGCACTTTACTAAGGAAGGTTGTCCTCTATGACGAACCCCCTATAATACTGTCCTATTTTTATTTGCTACCAAAGGATAGCTAATGGTCTCTGCTATGCATTGATACCAAAATAAGTACCAACATTCTCAACATGGTGTCTTTTTGGGGAAAATGTATATCTTCAATTCATTTCAATGATACTGGTATTTATTAATTTTGATGTACCTTTATATTATCAAAGAATAAAAGTATCAAACTCAAATAAATATAATAGCAAATATGGAAACGATCATTTTCGTTATAGTTTAGTATTAGTAAAACACATTAATACGTCACGTTTTACGCACTTTACTAAGGATGGTTGTCCTCTACGAGGAACCCCCAATAATACTGTTCTATTTTTATTTGGTACCAAAGGATAGCTAATGGTCTCTTCTATGCATTGATAAGTACCAACATGAAGAGACCATTAGCTATCCTTTGGTAAAATGTGACGTATTAATGTGTTTTACTAATCAGGCAGTGGTTGTGCTAACGGCACCATAACGAAAATGATCGTTTCCATATTTGCTATTATATTTATTTGAGTTTGATACTTTTATTCTTTGATAATATAAAGGTACATCAAAATTAATAAATACCAGTATCATTGAAATGAATTGAAGATATACATTTTTTCCCAAAAAGACCTAATGTATTTTGATGTTTTTGGGAAAACAATCCATATCTTCAATACAAAAGGTCAAAATGTAAGTAAGTAATGTAAGTGTAAGGCAATTTACAAAGCAGGCCAAAATTGTATTTTGGCTACAATATCGTAAAAACATTCGATTTTCACCGGAATTTTGGCTAAGTATGAAAAGGAATCAGCCGAATCACTATACTTTGAACTCAAATGTCACTAAAATAGTTTTGTAAGAGCAAACATTAAATTTGGTAACCCTTCCCACGAACTTTGATTGACCACCCTGCACCCCCCCCCCCACACACACACCCCCACACACCACACACAATGAAGTCCAAATAGGTCAAAATTTACGAGTATTTCGTTCAAATGAGCGCAAAGGGTGAACATCAGATTAGCTCGAGCCGTTAAACCGTTTTTAGCAAAATGTGGAAACATATGTGGAAATGAGAGTATAAACTGATCAGTAGATACCAGTTGTAGTCCTACTAATTCATGGCACATTGGATGGGCCTGTGGAAAGTTAGCCCATATTTGCAAAACGTTCTATGCATTCATTCAAGGTGAAATAAACCTACCCATGTTACCATCTGGTCGTGGTCTGGCCTGATGTCTAATCTTTCCATGGGAAATAAGGTTTTCCAATTTGGGCCTTTAAGGGTTGAATAGCGATGTTCCCCTTAGAATCTTCAAATTCAAAAAGGGTTCGTGAAAATCTAAGAACATCTTGTAGAACTAATGAAGGTGATGACCTTGCAACGGTATGTAGGTTAAGGGAACATTGCAACATTTCGTCGGCCGTATCACATACTGACGTATTCGACATTTTTAACATTTTTGAGAAAATTTGTATATTAGTTTGTTATGTTCTAATCTATATATTCACCAAAAACCATGCCTCAAAGTGGCTTAAATAGTAAGATATTAATTAATTTAATTATGTCGTATTTACAAAACATTGAATTGTCCGCATCACATAACGACGTATTTGCCGATCACCTATACTGCGCAAGCCCAGTATATCGTATCTGCAATTTGAAGAATTTGCCGTTTCACATACTGACGTATTTGCGCAACGTATTTGCGCGACTCTGTCATTTCACGGCAAAATTGCTGTTTTGTCCTTTTCACATACTGACGTATTTGCGCAACTGTTTCACATACTGACGTATTTGCGCGACGTATTTGTCATTTCAACGGCAAAATTGACATTAGTCCTTTTCACATAGTGACGTATTTTATTTAATATTGATTTTTTGCAGAATGAGTCATGCTCTGACAGTGATAAGTGAATTATATTGAAAATATGGTATATTTGCATTACTGTTAACCTGGTTTTAATCGACAATAATATTTTAATCAAGATTATAAGGCAAATGAAAATCGCTAAATTTTCAAGTTCGATTTTCTCGAAATGCGTATTTTGCAAATACGTCAGTATGTGATGCGGCCGACGATTTGCTGAGAACGACATTGAACTTAACATGAGAATCAACACCTGGTTCAAATCTGCAATTCGACATGACGAATGTGTCCCATATATTAAACCTAATTCATATGCATGTGTGTCACGCCCGGTGTCACGACTCCCACGTGGAAGTCGTAGGTGCAAGGGATTGTCGTGATCTGCACACTAATCATGTTATTTTATAAAGCCTGGTTCATACTTCAATATTCGACGTGGAATATTCGATGGATACAACAAGTTTTCGTTATTCAAACTATTTCAAGTAATCTATATCTCCTAACTAATTGTTGTTGACGAAAAATGGGCTATTCCATTTAAAATCCACAATACCCCCTGTGAACGATTTTGGAGATACCTTCTACAGGGGGAGTATGAATTTCAAATGGAATTAAGATGTTAACAGCTCCATTTGATCCTCCCTCTGTAGAAGATTCAGATTGAATCTTTCTCAGAGGGTGCATGAAATTCAAATGGATCTGCCTAATGTGTTAATTCCATTTGAAATTCATACTCCCTCTGTGGAAGATATTTCCAAAATCTTCCACATGGGTAGTGTGGCTTTTAAATGGAATAGCCCAATGGATTATATGTATTAGACGGCAAAGTACCTTTTTCGTCACCAAACATTCGTTAGAAGTTTAAAATGGCTAGAAACATTGAATAACGAATACGTCTTGCATGGAGTATTCGACATCAAATAAAGTATGAATCGGGCTTTGACGTAACATTCTAGCGCAGATGCAAATGGCTGATAACACTATTGTTGTTATGTTGCTATTATGTGGAGTGTGTTGAGTGATATAAAAACAATTGTTCACTTAAGCATATGGGGGTTCAAATAGAAGTAATCAAATATGTAGCAAATGTCAATGACGAATGTTCCAATCAGAGCTCATCAGTTTTCATGCTTTATTGAAAAACCTCAGAATTCAACATTGCCTCGTCTTGAAATGTAGGACCGGAATATATAGTTCTTTTACCTTTTTATATTAAACTGCAAATAGATGAATCCTATGTTGCAGTCTTGTCCAAAATCGCTGGAAAAGTCGGGTGGGTGTACCAATCATTTTCATTTGGCTTCATTCAATCCTTGGGGAAATTTAGATAGGAGACACAATATCAAATGTCGAGCCCCCCCCCCCACACACACACCCACCCCCCCACCCCCACCCACATACACACACATTTTGTCAACTTCCATCTTAAAATTACAAGCGTGTTGTTTGATAAGAGCAAGCATGCAGTTAAAGTCTATATTAGAAAGCTTTAGACCACGTTTTGAGGTGTCTGTGCTATTTAATCAACAAACGTGTAAATATGTGCACCAAATGGCTTTAATTGGGGCGTCATTTTGAAACAATCAAACTTCTGCGGGGCACATCCTCTCAGATACTCCTCTGCGTCGTGTAAGTCTATTATTCTCACATTTTGATGTCTGTGATTATCCAATAATGGGGTAAAAATGTGAACGGCCTTTTATTACAAAAAAATTCTAGCTTCTGAAGGAGACAAATCCCCCACAGACACCCCTCCAGTACCGTCGCACAAGTGCGACGTCCGGCAATCCCGGACCGGCAATCACGCGCCAATCTTCACTTATATGTGTCCCCTCACATTTCAGAACGGACTGACTCTCCTGTTGCAACTATAGCTGCTATAATTAAAATTGAATCGAGTATGTATTATTAGCATTGTAAGAATAATTATTCGTTAAAACAAGAAACACGTCAACTTGTGGATCATGCGGAATTCCAACAGTTTCTCCCCTCGTGTCTGGCGATTTTTATCATCACACTGCAGGGGAGAAAACATCAAATTGGTGCCATTTGGACATGTCATGCCTGCAAACCTCACAATATTATTTCATCTCTCCATCCTGCTTGTTGATGTTTTCCTACCCCTACTTCGTGAACTTGTCATCGGTCTCCATTCTGTGCTAGGTTTTGTTCATTCCGATTGTCCCACGCGTCCTGTCCATCCTCATTTCTTGTTTTTGCTACGTTCAATGATGCCTTGAACTTTTAGTTTGCTCTCGTATCCATTTACATGTCCTCCATCCGTCCCTTTTGTTGATTCCTAACATACATCTTTCCTTACTTCTTTGCATGACTCTGAGCTTCTGCTCCACTGTTTTCGTCACAGCCCACGCCTCTGCTCCATCATGTCCATATGTCATTGCATCGGTATGATGCATTGGTCAAACACCCTGCGCTTCTGGCATGTTGGCATCTTGCTCTTCATGATGTCATTTAATTTTCCAAACGCACGCCATCCAGCTTGGATTCTTCGTTTTACTTTTTCCAGATGACTATATAATCCATTTTTACCCAATTGTCCTAGGTATACGTATTGGTGATTGCATCATTGTTGACTCTGATTTCTCTGGATGTAACATAATTGTTCACATAACTTTTTTCGTGTTGGTCTTTAGCCCTATATTGTTGACTCCCTTTCAATCCCAGGTTAATTTCATGAAAATACCTTCAGGGTCAGCATTGAAGAGTTGTGGTGATATCGAATCTACCCTGCTGATACATTTGAAACTGGGCATGTCTTGAGGATGCCTCAACATCGGCTCCTCTACCAAGCCTATACATAAACGACTTCAGCAACAACAAAAAACACCACCAGGTCGTCCACCTAGAGATATCACGCTGAATCAAATGCGAACGGGGAATAGTTCTATTCCAGCAGAGAGAGGCTCAACATCACAAGCTCCATAAATGATGTTATTTGCCGGAGACGTTTGAAATGGGCTGGGCGTGTCTTTAAGATGCAGTCAACATCGGCTCTTCAACCAAGAGCTACCAGGCCTATATAAACGACTTCAGCAAAACAAGACCACCAGCTCGTCCCCCAATCAGATGGAGAAACCAAATATTGAGTGATCAGGGAGAGACACCGCATGAAACAGAGACGTAATCAGCGGACAGAACTAAATACAGAGCCTAGAATTGAAACATGCCTTTAGCTTTTGTTATATGGATCTGGTCTATCTGATCCTCACACCATCTAATACCTTAATTTGTATTAAAATGCGATATTGTTATGATCAGTTAGGTACGATACTACATTGAATATCACCTTCAAGAGTCTTCCATTTCCGCTTTTCCATATGCATAATTTACATAAATGTAATGTCCCAGGGGTTACCCCCGTACAGACGTGATACACATGCACCATAAATTAGGTATATTGTTGCAGCACATTTTGTTTAAAAGTAATGGCTCTGGAATTGGTAATTTTTGGCCATCGAACTTTGCCTGTTTTTGTGCCTACATTAGTTGTTTGGTTTATCGTGTCTACTTATGTGCACAGTGATTTTCATCACTTGTTCTAGTGCATGGCATACAGGGTGTCCCTGAAAGAATTCTATTATTTAAAAAACGGAGCGGACAATTGTTAAAATTCAAAAAGTATGAGATAGCTGATATATTCCTCAACCATATCGTTTATTTGGTTATGTTTGGTTTATGCGTTAAAATACCCAACAAATTCAGTTCCCGGCGGTACAGTTCTTTCAGGGACACCCTGTATCGTACCCGCGTAATGTTTTTATCATAAATGTAATTTGCACCCCGATAAACTGGCGTAGTACATACAAACCACACTCATAAATTGGTTCAGATTCAAATTGGCTCAAATTAAGTTTTATAATGAAAAACTTTACAGCCCATTTTACCATACAAAACATGTATTTGACCCGGTGGAAGGTTAAAAAAGGGCAAATAAATATCAAGCATGTCGAAGGCAAAAGGACCTCTATTTACCAAGATCATCTTCGTTATTACTCTTTCCAGTTCTGAGTCTTCATTCCGTAATTCATTTAGTCCATTTCCATTGTTTCTTGTCAAGTCATATCTTTACAGCTTTTACACTTTACATTTGCATACAAGTATTGTCTCTGGTGTATTGTTTGTTTTTTAACCAGAGTGTGCCCGAGAAATTGTAGGGAAACCATAACCCTAACCCTCACTGCAATGGTGTGATTTGTTCAGATTTGTCAGGTTTCGTTGATTTTCAGCTCATTTTAGGGTATTTTTTGCCCAATTTCACGCTGTTTTTGTGGATTTTTTGTACTATTTCCGGATATTTCACAAGCTTTGAATCACACCTCTATACCTGACAACTCTAGCCCTGGAGTTAGGGGTATTGTGGGCCGTTATGATCAGTGGCGTAGATTTCTTTTTGACATGGCGGGGGCAGGGGTGGAAAAAATATCTTGAAGTATAGTGAATCCAGCACCTTTTGGCGACCAAATGAGTTTATGGTACAAATGCGCGAAAAATTGTGCCATATTGAAGATACAATTATGAAATATGGTGCTAACGTTGAATATTTTCGCGCGAAGCTCGCAAAAATTGGCACTTTTGGGGCTAAAATGGCCAAATATGAGGTTAATTTGGTCAAAAACCCACATACTGGCGTCGACAACATTGGGGGATGATTGTATGGATCATCCCCCTGGCAAAATATTGGGGGAGAGATTTATCCCCCATTCCCCAGGATCTACGCCTATGGTTATGATGCAAAAAGAAATTAAGCATCGGGGCCGTCAAGTTTTGTTGTATCAAAAGTCAAAAATTTGAGCCAAATTTAATGCAAATTTGCCGATGTTTGGCAAATTTTGAAATGTAGGCTACATTGAGACAAATAATTTTGAATAAATGACCCATCCATATACATGATATACCAAAAATGGCCTTGAATAGGGGTAATTGATATACCAAATGGCCGAAAGTATGACCCATGTTCAGTGGCGGCGCCACGTGGGGGGATGAGGGGGCAAATCCCCCCCAGTCAGAACTCTTGCCCTCCATGTTGCCCCCGAAAATTTGACCTTTTGTGGTAATTTTGCGCAAAATTGGTTTATACCCCCCCTGAAATTCACTTTGCCCCCACAATGCTCCCCCCCTCGTAAAATATTCCTGGCGCCGCCACTGCCCATGTTTACGGCATGTTTACGGCACATTACCGTATGGCCATTTGTACTGAGTACCCCCAATCACCTCATCAAAAAGACCAGATAAGTCACGCATTACTTTCATAATATCCATAGATTTTTTTTGTAATATGACGCTATTTGCATATTCTTTGTTGTCATCTATAAAGCCTAATTTTTCTTTGTCTGCCCAGTCCAATCTGATGCTTTATCAAAACGATACCATTCTTAGTTTTGCTTTTGAATTTGAAATAATAATTCAAGTCAAGGACGACACGTTTGTTAAAAACCGGTCAGATTTAGCTCGTTTAGTTCAGACAAGATTGGAAATGTTTAAAACTCAATTGGATTCACAAATTTACGTAAAATAAATTTAGTTGTTTGTGCGTACGTGTGTATAATCCAAGGCCTATTCAATGATCCCAGCGAAAGTGTAAAAAAATTAAAATTGTGTATACATTTTCTAAAGGTGAAGGATAAGTCATTAAAATTGTCATTAGCTATATTTGAAATGAAAAATTTGGCAAAAAAACGAAGAAAACAGCAGTATTTACAAAGTTAAAGCCCCATTCAAATATATGTAGCTAATTTCTCCCATTCGGTGATCCCAGCGCAAGGGTAAAAAAATAAAATTGTTCAGAAATTGCTTAAAAGTAAAGGAGCAGTTAATTTGGAGCAGCCACCCTCTTCCATCGTATGTTCTACAAAGAGGCCCCTGAGTTGTTATGCCAGCTGGTGCCACACATCCATGTCCATGACCCCAGGTTGCGACGGTCTGTGAGATCCCATGACCTAGCAGTGGAAGTCCCAAGATCAAACCTTGTCAGCCATGAAAGATCATTTTTACCATCTACAGCCCAATTATGGAATTCTCTTCCTGCCAAATTCCAGCCATTAGATCAAGGGCCATATGCAGCTTCAGCAGGGAGATTAATCGCTTTCTGGGTGCTTCCTCGTCAGCAGCTTCTAAACGATTTTTTGTCTCTGCTGTTAATGCCCAGTTAAGTTATGCCATGTCGTAAAAAACGACATTCAAATTGTCATTTGGTATTATTGAAATGAAAAATTTGGCCAAAAAAACCCCGAAGAAAACCGCAGCATTGACAAAGTTGAAGCCCCATTCAAATATATGTAGCTATAATAGTATTAGATTTATATACTGTCAGTATATAAATTACAGATTCATGTAAATGCCTTATTTTGTCTTAAATACACGGCTTTCGGCTGGACCTAGCAGGCTATGTTAGCCTGCTCGGTGATGTTAGCCCATCTATACAATGACAGAGGTACACAAATCTGAATTTTTATGATTTTTACGATCGTCCGGATAAGCAAATCACTGATTGGGCCTTTAATAGGAAAATTACAGATTAATGTAAAATGTCTTTTGTCTTTAATACGCGGCCGGCTATTCAAAAGTGCAAAAATCTGAATTTTGATGATTTTTACGATCGTCCAAATGAGCAAATCACTGAATGGGCCTTTCACTTATTGAAGTTTTTCGCCGTGAGGCCTATATGACAAAGGAATCCGAACATTTTGAGCGGATACTCATCGGGTTTTTTTTCTTCAAAACTTCCATCCCTCCGGGAGTAATATTGAACGGCCCCTAAGTGTTACAATAAATGACACATAGTCCCTGGGCATAGCTGAGATGGTCGATCAATATTTAATTGTTTCTATATTAAAGCAACGCAATGTTTTTGACATTAATCGTCAAATGCTTAATTAAACTGCAGTTCATTAGTCAAGTTGCCATGGTTAACTATATCTTGGAATTATGTTATACTCCATCGCTGAGCGACGAGCGATTGCATGGTATTGGACTGATGAGTTAGCTCGCTTTTCCCAACGCAACAAAACGCGCGCTACATCACTGGCTAAAAACCAGTTGCTATCGCTCAGCGAAGTTGTTTAAATTCAGCTTAAGCTTAATATGGTGTGTAGAGGTGTGTTTGTTTTGTTTGTTTAAAAGTACTACAAAAATATGTAGAATATTCCAGATTTATGAGCAAAGGAGAAAATAAAGCCGTTTAAATGAGCGCAATGGATATTATTTTACCTAATTTGAGCCATTGTATAATTATTTTGTATACCACCCATCCACAGTCAATATTTGTATAATATTCAATATTCATGGTATAGGCCTAGCCTATCTATTAAAATGGTGTATTTTACTATGTTGGCAGTAATTTTAGTGCATCCAGTTTCCTTTCTCACGAAGTAAGGGCTAAGAGTAAAATTGTACAATTGTGTTTGGGAGTGGCCTTCTCTCTTTTCTCTTTTTCCTAGCTATTTTCTTCCATTTCTTGCTTTGTTTATCAAAGCTATCTAGGCCAGCATGCATATATTAGCCTACACTGGCTATCCAGGCTTGTGCATTTGTATGAGCTTGGAACGGTCCATGGTTTTCCATGGATTAGCATGTGTTCCTCACGGACCAACCTGGGTAAACAAACAAACAAACAAACATTGAACATCATGCGCTAAACTGCAATGTTAGTGGCCTGTACGGTCTTCCTGTATCATGGCCTTACTTTAAAATGTGAATAGCGCCATCGTACGTTAGAATATCGTCATTGCTTACCTCAATTTCACTCAATTTTGGCATTTTTCAGGAGCCATTTTCTCAAAAAGTAGTCCGTGACGAGCATTATTTTTTGCTTTTATCTGATAAAGGGACAACTATTTAAGTTAAATTAGTTGTAAAACCTTAAATATTTTTATGCGAAAATTGGTTGCTTTCGATGTAAAACGTTGGATGTCCGGCCTGGCGCGCGAGAATGGAATATGACTTGGCTCGTTATTTGTGGCACGATTTGTTTATTTTTGAACAAACTGAATTATGAGTTTATGTTTGTAATATTTCACTTTTGTATTTGTCTTTCAAGAACAATTTTGTGAGGTTATGTTACGAACTATTTAATTAAATTAGGGTAGACTTACTACGAGCAATCCCAACTTGCTCGTGATACAAAAATGTCCATTCTACCATAACACCTTCATCTGTACCTGCTCTAAACTGCGACCAAATATTGTATTCTGAGGATTTACATAATAGCTTATATTTATTCTTTTAAATACAGATTTGCTGACTTAATCCAAAGCCAAGAGACAAATCAAATGGTCGTTAAATATAGGAGGAAGTACGAATCAAGGAAACCCGCTGAAAATCAAAGGTTGGTGATGCTATATTTAAGGAAGGGAAGGTGTGATGAGAGAAATGGAAATGACGAAACTGGATACGCTAAAGAAATTTCGAAAAACTACAAAGAAACAAGGAAACATAATTGTCAAATAAGAAAGGTTAATTCAATTAAGTGATTGCGGGAGAGAATGAAAGGGTGGGAGATAGAGAAAGAAAAGAAAAGGGATAAAGGAAGAAAGAAAGACAAAAAGAAAGAGCAAGACTGAAAGAAAGGAGGAGTGAAAGGAAGAGAGAGACGTAGATAAAATGGAGTATGAGAAGATTTTGAACAATATCGTTATTAAAAATAGCCCAGAAAACCGGTACTTTGGGCGATTTTTGTGATATGTCAAATCCCGTGTTTCAGGTAGACCGGTAATAAGTGACGGAACTTATCGGTAGCCTAAGTGGGAAAGATGAAAGATCATCAACGGTAAAAGTAACAATAAAATCAAAATCATTTCTTGTTAATTATTATCATATTTATGTCGTGTCTAATGTATCAAAATGGTACAGATAATCTATATAATAATACCGTATAGAGTCGTTCACAGAGAAGAATTGTTTCAACATTTTTTTATGTTTCAACAGCTGTTAACAAACAATATGCATTGATACTGTATTAGGCCTATTTTTAGGTCAAAAGAGATAATGAACCATATTTTTGGTATACTAGTACGTGCGCGCAAATGTTGGCATGGGGCGGAGGTAGGTTCATATCATCATCTAAAAGGACTATACTCGAAAAGGACTCTGAACATGTAAATGACGAAAATAATAATTTAAAGATACTGAACATTCGTCAAAATTTCTACGAAATCAAAGTCCAAAGTTTATAATCCAAAATTATTATCATTATTATAAGCCTACATGATCAAAGATAATGTAACATTAATATCATTTCGGCGTCTGCACGAGCAAATTACATTGAATGTGACTTGCAGCACGGGTTTAGTCGATAATTTTTCTCTTCGTGATAATACGTGTGTGTACTTTTTAATGTAATGATATTACGACAATTTATCGTTCGGCGTGTTTCATTTGCACCTGCTGAAAGTGATTTGAAATAATTCTGGTATGTAATCCAGTGAATATTATTTGCGGTGATAGTCAGATGAACCAACCATCGGGAATATGAGTCTTTTAAGTTGCTGAAATGGATTGCTGTCCTTAATTTGCCAACTGGTGATTATGGGTGTGTCTGTGAAGAGAACTTTTCTACGTGTAAAAATAGTTTGAAAGTGATTTACTTTAGTGTCACCTGCGTTGCTACTGAAACCCGATGGAAATTTAGCCTATGGAATCAACGTTGTGAAGAATAGAAGCTTAGCGAATGGTACGAATTTGTACGTAGGGGTGCTATAAGTTATATGCTACATAGCGTGTTGAATCGCTGTACTCTACACAACAGACGTACATTATGATTGTGAAATCAAAGTCATTGTTCACGATCAATTCATTGGATTTATACTTCATTTATTTGAATTTGTATGGCACCATAAAAAGCTAGCAGAACGGTTTCGACCTGTTATTTCGAAGGGCGTTATTCCGAATTGTGGAAAAGGGGCGGTATTCCACATTGAGCAAAAGGGGCGTTGTTCCGAATTGCGCAAACCCTATGCAAATCCCAATCCTAACCCAAATTTTTTGGAATAATGTCCGCTTTTCACATTCGGGCTTAACACACCTCCGGAATGACGGGCCGACCTCTGCAGAACAACACTTAAAATAAAAACTTCTAGCGTGTCATCAAAATCGTCGTTTAGATTTAATAGACTTGTACTTGATTCCGGCGTGCATTTGTTACGTTTTTTACAATTACGTACGACATACATACTGAATTAATCCCGGGAATTAATCTATTCTGATGATCATATATCTACATGTGTCATTGGAGTATCTGCAAATGCAAATTGGGCTATTTCAGTTAAAATCCATGGACAACATGACCATAAACTTTCGCACAGGGATTTTGAATTTGAAATGGGTTTACCTAAATGGATGACCCTGCTTGAAATCTGCACCCCTTGTATGGGAGTTTAAGGTCATGTCTTCCACAAGGGGTGTATGGATTTCACTGGAATAAAAAAATGCGCTATTTGCCTATTTTATGTTCGATAGGTTGCTTGTTTTAGAGTGTGGCTCGGACGGGTGTTTGAGTTTTCATTTAAAAATCTTTATTTTACGCAGCATAGAAATTGACTTGGGGCTTATAGCCTCTAATATAGGCGCTGGAATTCGGAAATTATATAAAAATGTATTTGCTATTTGCTTTAAATTCAAATCGCTCACGCGATCACGTCTATCAGGAGATCGAAGTGCCCTTATGGCAAGCATGTGTAAACAATAGGACACTATACAAACAATATAATTGATACTAATTAACGTTGTGATTGTCAATATACGATATGCAATAATTATTGTTATTACACTTAATTTAATATAAGTGCCTTCTCACAACCTCACTAAAAGAACGTATTGTCGCTTTTTGGCTTGCCCTGCACACACAGGTAAAATGTATCATAAACTTCCAGGCATAGGCAGATACGGAGATAGGGCGTAGCGACCGAATTGAGCGCTACAAAAACATCACCGATAGTCCATTCTAATGAATCGGATATGAAACTAAGTTTTGTCTCATTTGCATAATCCTTGATCATCTTGGTTTTATCCAGTTCGATCTTACAATTCGAATTAGACTTCATTCGGTTTACTCTCGTGCTACTCGCTCGCCCAGGTCCGCGAAATTCGGGCACTCATACTGCGTTACCATACGCGTGTAATTTTGGTTAAATTAACGTTTTAGATTAATCAAATGTAAAATTCCACAGGATTATACTGTTTGTAATTTAATCAAACCAAGATAAATATTAAAGTTATATTCATCCTTGCTGTTCAATAACTTGATAATTTTGGATTATTCTGAAATATAGGCCTACATTTTGTTAATTGGACTTTGCTTTCTCATTTGACACCCTGTTCGTGAAAAACGAACAAGAATTGACCAAGATATGCGCCTCCAAAGCCTCAAACCCCAAAATCAAAAGTTGCATTTTCAACAATTTTCAATGGGAACGCATCGTTGTATTGCACACAAGCACTACACGGGCCAATCAATAAAGCACACAGTGTAACAGGCACAATTGAATCGTTAAAATTGCAACTTTTCATTTGGGGGTTTGAGAGTTTGGAGGCGCATATCTTGGTCAATTCTTGCTCAATGTTCACGAACAGGGTATCAAATGAGAAAGAAAAGTCAAATTAACAAAATGTATATTTCAGAATAATCCAAAATTATCAAGTTATTGAACAGCAAGGATGAATATAACTGACGAGTTTCTTTTTGTGCCTGGTGTATGTGTCAAAATGTACTTTTCTTGGTACCGTCCGTAAGCTCGTAAAAAAACAGTGGAACGTCATTACTCGTACTCTAGTATAAAGTATTAAAACCAGGTCAGTTTTAAAAACATGTTAAAGTTAAAAGTGTAATGCGTGGGCGAACCACATTCAACGAAAATAACGATTGTTCACGCATAGCTATTTTTATCACGAATGACTTGGAGCAGTCCCGGTTTCTAAAAATAATAAATATTTTGTTCCTTGCCAGTGAACTCATTTCAAGTACTCATGCCAAGAAATTTACAATGAAAAAAAGATAGGATTCACTCGTGGGAGGATTCAATAAATAAACGAAAACAAATACGAATGTTGTAATCTGTCACGTCTTGTAATCTACTAAAATAGGGCAGGAATAAGAACTTTAAAAAGCTTTTCGATAGTCTTATTCATCTCGATATTCTTTCCAGGGATGTAGAAAGTGATTTCTTTCTCAGTAGCTCTCTCTGTGTCAGGTGGCGCTGTGTAGTGCTGCTGTGGTCTTCACAAGAGTACGCCATCTCATGCGATCTGATGCCAAGTGCATTCCTTGGTTAGAAACCAACTTCACGTCATTAGTCCAAGATGTTGGTGGACGTCCCCTTCCTTGTCGGCCTTTCATAGCCCCTTGCAAAATTTGCTTTGCTACACCTCCATGTTTCCTGACAATATGGCAAATTTTTTCTATTTTTTTTTCTCCCTTTTATACTGAAATATAATTTCCTCAATTTTGATAGTCATTTCCCAGGAGCGGTGCTCCTCACTCTCCCGTTTTCTGCATCCCTGATTCTTTCTTTATATCTACCTTTGGCAAAATCGCTCTTAGCTAATCGATGAATAGATTAGTAATTATGTATGTGCTCTAAGTAAGAGAAGTCTATTTACCGAAGTAAGAGATTTTTAATGTTATATCTCCAAAGAATGTAAAAACAACACCCATAGCACAGTGGTGTAGGCATACCGGGCTAAATGTCCAGGGGTGACAAATTTGCAACATCGTCCCGCGATACTCCTCTATCAAAATTACTTTACTGAGACAAATGCGCGCGAAGCGCGGGAAAATGTGCAGTTGTATTGGTAAAATGGGCCAAAAATATGGCTACGGTTAAATATGGCCTAAAACATGTCAAAAGGAAGATGCCCATCAACAATGTTGGTCATTTTTCTGCCCTGCATTCGGTACGCCACTGCCAAAGCAGAATAAAATGATTGATTATAATATACCCCCTCTTATTTGTAATAAAGTTAGAAATTAAGGCTAATTGTTAAGATATTAAGTGTTAGAAAGTTTTGAAAGGTAAAGATTCATGTTGTGTCTTTCTTACTCCTCATGACCGTGTCCCGGGATTCTGCTCGTCAGTCTAGTCTGTGGCAGTCTGTGACATCATTGATGCTACTCTGTGTCCAGGGTTTTGCTCGTCAGAATGTGTGTAATATGTCATCATACTGGCCAGCACAATCCCAGACACTGGTTAGTTACGTCATCAAAATCGGCTTACTACCTCATCTGTTTGCAATACGTCATAGATATCTGCGTACAACGTCATCACTACATCGGATGTGACCCTACACGATACAAACACTCAGAAAAGGTCGTGACTTGAAACCAAATAAACTATAGTGTTAATGAATGTTCCTGAGAATTTGGGGATCCGCATACCAAAAGCATTCGCACCCGGCATTCGTCACGGCACCGGAAACATTTAGGGACTTTTTTTTAATACTGACAATGGTAGTACTTGATGACTCATATTTAACTATTATTGTATTTGTATATACCGTATATAATTTTATACACTGACATTGTTTTGTGAACTATTTAGTCATAATTTGAAAGGAAAATTAAAAAGAAATGCATGTACCAGTAATAAATTGCCAACTGTTGTTTACTTTGTTGTCTTATAATAATTATGTTATTTTCATCATTTCCATTATTTCAAAACGATGTATAATACAATTACCGATCTTGCAAGGTCTATAAGTAATAGTTAGTACCTCTATTACATGGTACCTCTCCTCCCCTATGGAAAGAACCCTGTTTTTGGGCCGCGCAGCTCCTAAATTTTATCAAAGTAGAGTGCTTAAAGACTCCTGATTTTGATGATTTCAGTTCCAAAAGACCCATAAATTGCTCATTTCACACTTTTCTGTTTTTTAGGCAATTTTCAACCAGAAAGCTATGACAGACCATCGATTTTGACCGTTCGCAGCTCCGAAAGACACCCTTTCACCTGCACCTTCCAACGACTCACAATCTCCAAATTCCAGGGGATCATACCCACCAAAAATTGAAGATGTGCACCCCCGGGTCAATGTAGACAGATCAATTGCTATTATTAGAGAATGCTCACATTTCGGCATTTTGGCAACGTATGACGGTATTGCCGAAAATATCGGCATTTCGGCACAGTCTCAAACGCCAGCAGAAAGTTGCTGATGCGGTCTCTCAAATAAAAAAATAACATCGGCAGAACTTTTGCCGAAAAAGCCGGTAACTCGCTAAGCAACCTATTTTGGCCTACCATACAGCGCATGCGCGTGGCCAGCTCGGGTGGTGAAAAATCGTCCCGCTCGCGTACCGCTTTTGTTGGTGTACCTTACAAATTCAACTCAATATAAATCTTCTTTTTATCGGAGGCATCGGGTGAAGGGATGGGCAAACTGAATTTCAGGGGGGCAAAATAACAAATATTGCGTAAAATTGCCGCTAAAAGTTTTAATTTTCGTAATTTTGCGTTTTTAAGCCTGACAAGGCCTTAAAAGTGTGAGGGACCCCACCCGCCGTAGTGCCACCACTGATTCTATTGAGAACAACCTGCAATGTCAATTCATTCAATTCAAATTGTATTGGTAATTAATGGAAAAATGTTCCACTCATATAAAGAAAAACAACCCTCATAACTATAACACATCATTCACGTTACAAAAGTATGCTATATGCCTTTCTAAAGAGCCTGTATTGTGTCGCAAAAGTCTGCATATCGCAAAAACCGTAATTTGTATCGCAAAATGAATTTGTTACTAGACCTCAAATTGTGATCTCGCAACATGTTCCAGTTTATAAAATTTGATATACATTTGTATTGAACAGGTGCACTATCTCGTTAGTAGTAATTGCAACATAAAACTTGAAACGGGGATTTCCCAATGAGTAATACTCAGCTGCTTATCAAAGATACTTATCATATATCTCAAATTCGCGCGGGAAAAATTTGGCGCGCTAAGCCTCTTCGTCAGAGCTCTATTATCGCAGCATGTAGAGGAAAAATCAGCGGAAAGTAAAAAGTACGTCAATGTAAAGATCGAGAAAGAGGGCAAATCAAATCACTTGGGGTTGGGGGATCCCCTGTTTCTTAGAATCAACATTTTAAGACGCTGGATTGGATCAATTGAGTATGCACGTTGAGTAATGTATGAAAGGGTTTTTTGATTCAAATCAGTATTCAAACATTTCTAGTCCGCAAAAAAAGCTTTCGAAACTGATTTATGACAATAAAAACAGGAAGCTTTCGGACGCGGGTAGTTCCATTTTAATTTATAACCGAAAATTAAACAAAAATATACGCCTTTTGGTCATAAGTAATGATTTTCATTGCCACGTGCGTTTGGACATATTATTCGTATAAATATAGCAAAGCGGAAGGAGATTCCTTGCATTTATATTCGGGCGTGTGGTCACTCACGAAGCAAATGAGGTTCTCTTCACGCACAGCACATGAACTCTGCTGGTAAACTCATGTGGTTTTTGTATTCAACAGTGCAGAGGATTTTAGCTGAAAAAGACTTCGTAAATCTACCTCGCTGCCCAGGCCTGGCTGTCTGTAGCCTATGCTGTATGTGCTAGTAGTGTGGATGCGAAAATAAGTAAGAATCCATCGTTTTTCGTTAATGAAGTAATATAATTTGATTTTCTTTGTTTAAAAAATAAACTGGAAGCTAATCCACCTGTAGAACAGATCTCGATATTGGCTGCGGAGCAAGCGACCACCTGATTTCTCCATGCAAAACGGTCTTTAAAAACGCACGTGTAATAAACTGGAAGCTAATCACATGTAGAAAAGATCTCGATATCTCATCATCATCCTTCGGCTGCGGAGCAGGCGACCACAAGATTTCTCCATGCAGAACGGTGTCTGGTAAGTGCGGTTTATCTCTGTTCTGCTTTAATCATGCCTTCAATCCCTTCATCATACCCGAGCATACGTAAACCGAAACTGAAACCCCAGCACACGTTGGATGTACGTGGACGTCCACGTCTCCTTTTGCCATCATGATTTGGTATGTAGCGGGCATTTCTTCTAAACACTCGGGCTCTTCCTGTGGCAGACGAGTGATGTGCCCGAAGAATCGCAACTTGCGATTCCTTAATACATAGTGGATAAGAGGCTCACTGTTGGTCATGTATAAATGCTGGAGTTTATGACATGGTCATGATGGGGCGGATACAGGATTTCGAGAAAGGGGGCACACTCCTGAAAATAAAAAAAAAATGTATGAAATGGCCGCGAAGCGGTCATCGCGGAGCGCTTGCGCGACGCAGGGGGGTGTCTGAGGGGGGATGTGCCCCCCTGAGAAGTGAGAAACTTTTGGAAAATGAAGACCCAAGTGAAGCCATTTGGTGGACCATTTTGTCAACATTATTGTGTAAAATTTTCGTTTGAAAAAGCGTAAAATTTGCAAAAAGACGGCCCAATTGAAGCCATTCATGGACAAGTTTTGACCTCTTGTAAAAGTATTGCTTTATATGTACCCATAACGTTGCGCGACATGGGGGGGGTGCCTGGGGATGCCCCTCAGAAATGAGAAACATTTGCAAAATAAAAACCTAATTGAAGCCATTTGGTGGACCATTTTGGCATATGGTGTAAAATATGAGTTTGAAAAAGCCGAAAATATGAAATTTGCAAAATGACAGGCCAATTGAAGCCACCTGTTTTCACTGTTATTGTATAAATTCAGAGTGCTGGGTGTGAAATACAGAAGCGAAAACGGGCAGTTGTTTATATAGGCAGGGGGTTGTCTGATGTTCCCCCTCCGAAATTTGGAAATTTTGCAAAATGAAAGTCCAACTGAAGCCTTTTGGTGCATCTGTTTTACACTATACCAGAGTATATCATTGCTTTTTAAAACAAAACAGGGCCCGAACTCAATTTGTAAAATGTTACACTGACACTTTAATAGGCCTTAGACTCGGAGATTCGCAATTTAAAGCATGCATGGATCGAAGCCAGCATGGAGTCCGTATTAATACTGACTTTGAGTGACAAAAGGTGACGGGCCATGCATCATCGACGGGCCAGAAGAAATCAACAAGTACTATAGGGCCTACTTCTGATACTTCTTTTCCTCTTTTTTTTTGGGAGGGGGGAGGAAGGGGGCGCCGCCCCCTGAATCCGTGCCTGGAGTGCCACCCCGGTGTATGATACTCACTACAGATTTATTAGGCTACAGGTCCGAAGATTTTCTTTCTTTTTTTTACGTTGTTCCGTTTTCTTTTTTCTTTTCTTTTCTCCCTTTCTTTTCTTTTCCTCCTTTCTTTCCCTCCTTCCCTTCTCTTTCTTTTCTTTTTTTCTTTTTTGCACGGGCCGGCTGTGCCCCCCTCTAAATCCGCGCATGAAAATTTTTGATATGATATAAATTATATGTCTTAAAGCCCATGGCACGAATCCGGAATGCGTTTTTTGTTTTTCGGGTTTTTTTCAAAGACTTAATTTTGAATTAACATGTCATTTGCGATAACTGCCAAAGCTTTTTTTCGGGTGGAGTAGCCTCGGGTGGGGTGGTCATTGGGGGTTTTCAGCTTTTTGAACAGACGGTTTTTTGAGTACCATTGTACTTCCTCACGGTGAATTGGAGCCTCAAAATGTTGGCCTGGCCCAGGGCCCCCAAAATGGTAAATCCGGCCATTTTAATAGTACGACTAGTTATAGGGGGAATATTTCTGCAATACAGTGAATCGATGACCACTTTAATAGTAGGGCAAGGGGTACCTGCAGAGTTTCGAAAGAAGTCATTATCTACACATTAGTCCTGCTGATCTGCCCACGAAATGATTTTGCTGGGACGAATGAGAGCGAAGCGCCGCGGGAAAATGTGCAAACTTACACTAATTTGGCGCACAATCCCGCGCACAATAAGGTTATTTTATTCTTAACTGGTGCAAGAGAAGAAGAGTACACACTTTATTTGTGCCAGAGAGTGGGGAAGGGGTGGGTAGTTGCCCTTAACGCTTTGCCACCGTCTTATAAGTTGCAGCATTTCATCATAGGCCTTAAAGGCCTATGATTTATGTCTCTGAAAGTGTGATTGCACTCCGAGATTCAGCTACACCCAGGGCCGGACCTACCATTGGCCCAGGGCCCCAAATTGCCTTGTGTATCTTCCTTTTTAGCCCATCCGATGTGCCAAAATAGGGTAACATTGTACAAATTTGCTCGCACTGACTCTTCAATCAGCAAAAATCGGCAAATACAGTCTCGAATTAATTTTGTTGATGCGCGTGACTGTCCTAGTAGTAAAATTGGAACAAAATATACCCGTCCCCCTCTATAAATTTTAATGATTCTGCCGCCACTCGCGATTTCTTATTACACTTGGCCACTTGAGTGCACATACCTTCCTCACGGTGAGTTTGGAGCCTCCAAATTTTGACCTGGCCCAGACGCCCCCCCCGGTAAATCCGGCCCTGAATGCTGTTTATCATTTATACCATGCATATATTTGTTCATCATTGGGGCCTCCACATTTTGACCTGGCCCAGGATCCCCTAAAAGGTAAATCCGGCCCTGGCTATACCTATTAAATAACCTACTGAAGCCAGAAACCAGTACATAACTCGCATTCCCCAATTACTGTGTTCTCTTAATAATGTTGATGACCAATTTTGAATAAAAATGCACAAGATCTTAGGTTAGCCTACCTTTTTGACATCTGTATACAATGTTAATAAAGAGTTTTGAGGTCCATTCATACTACGCCGCAATTGCTTTGCGGTGCGTTGCCACACTGTATCCTACTGCAAAAAACTGAATTGCGGCATCGCAATATAAAGTTGAATATATTTTAACTTGGAAATGCGACGAGTTGCGTTGAGTTGTGGCAAAAAGTAATTGATATGTTGGCAACGTACCGCACCGCAAAGCAATTGCGGCGTATAGTATGAACGGACCTTTAGTTGGTGCCGAAAATGTATCTTTCTTTTAATATTTCCGAGTGTCCCTGGTTTCTATGTGATGCCAAATCATATTGAATTTTGAATGTATCTTCTAAAAGAGAATTCTAGGATAGTTAATATTAAGTATTAAACCTAAACTTTGATCTGCAACGCGGGTAGTTGTCCTCTATAGGACTATAGTTTGCTAACATTTCAACTTAAATATCAAAAAGTTGGCATATCATCTTTTCGCGTAGACAAGGTAGAAGAGGGTAAATGCTCGGGGATTCATAATGCGGTAAAAGTCATTTGATGGTTGAGCGTTTTGTTTTAGCCTGTTGGATTATAGACCGTGAAGACAACTTTGATCATACCCTATAGACGAATTCAACGAGCCAAGTCATGGTCAGGATTTGGTCGGCCATTATTGGGTCCCCGCAGCACCAAACTGGTGTTGTGACTGCCCAATTGGGTGGATTAAAGCCACTTAAAATTCGATGTTAGATTCTTTTGTGTTGTAAACTGTCATCATTCTTTTGTCTACGTGTAACACGGGTGATAGAATGCAGTTTAATATACCATCCAATGCCGCATCATTTCACATTTTAGGTGTGATGGAGCCGACGGAGACCCAGCTTTGGCTGCCATTGAGGTGTAGGAATGCGTGAAATTGGATTCGTCTATACTACACCACTCATTAAATCAGATTAGAATCTGACAATCTTGACTTTATCTTCTTTCTTTCTGTTTTTTCTTATGGTGTTAATCGAGGTGTTTTTCAGTGTCAATGGATATCAGGTAGCGAAAGTGTTCTGTTGCCTAAACATTACTGAATGAAATGACACTCATCTGATATACAAAGTTTCGGCAAAATGGATGAATAAGTCTGATCCTTTAATTTCGTTGAGTAGTGTGTGATCCTTTAATTTCGAGTAGTGTAGTTTCGGCAAACGTTGGCTTCACATAAAAAAAAAGGGTTTCCACTGTTAGAAACATGTTATCCATGCAAACTAACAACAAATCGCAATTATTGTTAAGGGCAATACAGAGTCCAAATAATCGACATAAAATATTCGTTCAACAAATATTCGATATTCAATCTACATGTATTTTAATTCATTTTTATCATCTGACGAATGCTTGTTGACGGAAAATCAATTCTATTTGATGTTGAATGTTTGTTGGAAATATATATCCATTTAATGTCAACAACCATTCGTTATAACATGATCTGCGGCGGGCCTTAGAGAAGTTTGTCAAAAACGTGAATGCTTGAAAAGTACGTAAACGATCACTATTATGATGTGATGAACTTCTTGTCATAAATACTAAGAAAATACTCAGTAGACCTAGTGCCTAAAAGGTCACTATTGACGCACATCACAATCGGTCATATACATGAAAGTACATGTAATGTGTCAAACATTGAAGAACTAGTGGTCTATCTGTGGGATATATGGCTACATTAAAAAAGTAATTCAATATTATATTTCCTTTTCATGTTAGAAGAAAGAGCCTTAAAATAACACGAATACACAGCTCCCCTATTGTTTATTTTACCCGGGTGTCCCCCCAAAAGGTTACTTGTTATAGATATTTGAAAATAATCTGAGTAATGTTAACAAAAAAATGTTTATGACATAATCTTTGTACCCTCTACCATGTCTAGGCCTACCCCTGTAAGTGTCAAGTTCACAACTTGCGTACCTAGCCCGCATTCCTCAAACTGTTTAGGCCTGCGTGGCATAGTGCAACACGAGGTTTATTCCAACCGTCACAACCACCGTGAGATTGGCGGGGCATTTGAATAGGCCCAGTCATATTATGGCAGATGCAGTATTTTATTCTGATTAACAGAGAAGAAAACTTGATCAGTTTTATTTCAAAAGTTCAGTTATATAACGCAACACAGCAGCGATTTCAACTCAACAACAAAACTTAAGGGATCTAAAATGAGCGTTTATTGCGTTTCGACAGTATTTTTTGTGGGACATGAGAGCACCTCGGACCTATCGAATTGCATTCTGAATACGAAGCATGTCTTTCTGATATCAAATAATTTTCATTTTTTGAAAATCACAATATAATACAAATTTTATGACAAATTATAAAAATTTGATATTTTTCAAATTTTTTATATATAACAGTCCTCGAAGTAAATTATATAAATCTAATGATATATTCTTAAAGTGTATGTAGCAGGGAGGAAAAGCCGACAGTCAATTGAAAATTTTGACCTTTCATATTGAAGATATGGATTTTTTCCCAAAAAGACCTAATTTTTTTTTGGTGTTTTGGGGAAAAAATCCATATCTTCAATACGAAAGGTCAAAATTTTCAATTGATCGTCGGCTTTTCATCCCACCTACATACACTTTAAGTATAAATCATCAGATTTATAAAGTTTACTTCAAGTACTGTTAAATATCAAAAATATCAATTTTTAATGATTTGCCATAAAATGTGTATTAAATTGCGAATTTCAAAAATCAAAATTATTTGATATCAGAATGACATTCTTCGTATTCAGAATGCAATTCGATATGTCTGATGTGCTCTGATGTCCCAAAATAAATACTGTCCAAACGTTCATACCCCAGCCCTTTCAAAGGCAAAAGATTTTTTATTAATTTCACGATGTTGATGATAGGAGATACAATGTGCAGAAACGCCTTCACCAAAAAACGTGTTCTTCTCTAATGAATATCTTTATTTAGTGTACAATATTTAATTGTTCAATATGTTTCATTGTGCAATTAAGTTCAACCATGAAAAAAGAAGAGAAAAATTAAAATATGAAATCAATGGTTGCTTAGGGAACAAACCAAAAGATCGATGACGTCCTATAAACGTAACTAGTTTCGTTTCTTAGCCGACCCCCTCCCTCCCTGCCAGAAACGTAATAATGAAATGTTGAAAATTTTGACATAATAACAATAATGACACATTCTTATCAGACCGATGTTTTTGAACAAACGTAATCGATGTTTACCCCCTCCCTCCTGAACAAAACTAGTTTCGTTCATAGGACGTCATCGATCTTTTGGTTTGTTCCCTTATGTTCAACTTTCGTTGTGCGATGATTTAATGGTTAGCCACTCTTAACACCCCTATCATCTTGCGCTCCGAAGTAAGTTGCTTTTTGGCGCCCTCTACGGAGGCGCCAAAATATAGGCATGACTTTGTGATTCTTTGTGAAAAGCTTCTAATTTCACTCTTGCTAGATTGACTTCGCAATTGTTTTGCTAAAATTATGCCCAGCTCAGAAATAAAACCACAATTTGCTTGGATTTTATTTACAATCGCAAATTTCCAATTTGCGAGTGTTCTGTTTTTGGTCAGTTCTTCTTTCTTTCTTTCTTCTGTCAAACTTTTAACGAGCCATCGTAGCCATATGCTTTAAGCCAATGTGACCATATTTGGTCACAAGGACCATTGGGTGGGGGGACAAATGTTACATGACCAACTCGGGGTCAAAGGTCATCCAAAGGTCATTATGGCCAAAATGTGATTTTCACTAAAAATGCTTCTTCTTCCACAAATTACATAACACAATGTCGTCACTTGCATACCTGCATCGCCTTTAGCCAGTGTCTAAAAGTTGTACAAAGAATTGGGGTCAAAGGTCATTAAGGGGTAAAATCTTACAATTGGGGTAAAATCTTACAATTGCATTATCTCAACATCCGTAAGGGGTATGGGGCTCAAACTCAGTGACAACAAATCTCATGACCAGGGGAACATTTTACAGGGGTCAGGTCAAAGTTCATGCAGAGGTCAAATTTAAGAAATGCATTTTCTGTACATCTGTAATGGGTACGGGACTCAAACTCTGTGACAACAAACTTAATGACCAGGGGAATATTTTGGAACACTTTGCAGGGGTCGGGTCAAAGGTTATCTTGGGTCAAATCTTACAATTTCCTTTTCTGGACATCTGTAAGGGATATGGGGCTCAAACTCAGTGACAACAAATCTCATGACCAGGGGAACATTTTGTAGGGGTCAGGTCAAAGGTCAAATTTTAGAAATGCATTTTTGGGACATCTAAGGGTACGAGACTCAAACTCGGTGACAACAAACTTAATGACCAGGGAGAATATGTTTGCAGGGTCAGGTCAAAGGTTATCTGGGGTCAAATCTTATACCGTAATTTCATTGTCTGTAAGGGGTATGGGGCTTAATTTCGGTGACAACAAACCTCGTGACCCGGGAAACATTAAGGTCAAAGGTCAGGTCAAACGGCCATTAAAGGATTACATGCCTTGCGATTGTCTGCGCTCTGTGAGCGCAAATTATCTCTAGTTTATTATTGTTTTCTGATATGCACAGGATAAAATGGTGAGCGTATATTCTTTGTTTAAAATACAAAATTAGGATTTATAAAAACACCAAATAAATCCTGACCTTTGTATGGGTTCAACCAGTTTACCGTGTGCCTTAGAAACCCGATAGACGGTGACATTTGACCATACACTAGGATCCACAACATGCTCATCTATCATGGGAACAGTTCTTAAGCCCTAATACATTAATAGGCCTACTTTCATCCTTTGAAAATTTGGGTACACAAACTCATACTTTGCAACTTGAGGTCAAATTTTGCACTATGATTATGTAATTGAGGTTATTGGACTATGCCATTGGGACTGAGACTATTGTGGTCCATAGTGATAAAATCAATTAACGAGGACTCTACTGATGGCTTTTGTTTGCTAATTACCATAGAATCTATATAGCGGTTATTGCCAAAGTTGCAATATGGTGGCACAATAATGGGCGGAAAACTGTATGCAAACAACACGGCATATTAATTATACATGTTCTACATTGTTGTATTTTAAAACACTGAAGACCAAAATTGACGTTATTGCCATGATTGGATCATGGAGGTAGTAAGCCTACTACAACTCTGGCGGAAATTCGTTGCCACACCAGGGCCACACCAGCACGTTCTGGTGTTAAAAGCACGCAATCGAAGCTAAATATGGGATAGTTCCGTATTATTTTGTATAATAGTTGCAAATGCACATTCAGATTACACTTGCCCCTTCCCCACCCCCCACCCCCATTTTCCAATGTTGGGAGACTGTAATGTAGAAATGATGACGATTTTGTCTAAATCAACATTGCAATAGGGGAGCGGGGAAGGATGTTGGGCTAATTAACGCTCAGGTGTGGCAACATTTTTCGCCAAGGTTGTAGCTATATACTACCTCCATGATTGGATTAAGTAAATAACTAAATCCTGTTATCTACCCAGCAATGTTTGCTTATCATAATAATTGTAACAAACTGTAGACAGAAAAGGCAAACAGACAGAAATTTAGAGTTTTAAATTAGAGAGTTGACAGGAAGTTGTAAGAGTTAAATTGTTATGGATATGATTGGTGTAAGAACGAAAAAGTTGAATGTCAGATCAAAGTCATCCGAGGTGAATTAAGTAATGTCAATCACAAATTGTTACAGGTCATTTGAGGTGGACTAAGTTTATATTTGGATTGTCAGAACACCTTCCCCAATCAGACACATTTCTCTTGTTTGGCTTGACTTTGCAAAGAGCGTCTAATTTCGGTCTTGCTAGATTTACTTCGCAACTGTTTTGCTTAAAAGTATGCCCAGCTTAGAAATAAAACCACAATTTGCTTGGATTTGATTTTATTATTGTTTTCTGATATGTTCGGGATAAAATGTTGTGCGTATATTCTTTGTTTAAAATACAAAATTAATGGACTTCTTTCTATGCTAATATTACATTATTGTTTTAAAGAGAAAAAAAAAGTATCCAAACAGTTGGGCGCCCATTCCTTTTTTAAAGGAATTTTTATTAGATATGGAGTTGAAACTTAGCAGACAATAAATTGCAACAAGGATGAACAAATAATATCTGAAAAACTGATATTGTTATGTTGTACCATCACAAAATGCGCTTCATTTTCTACACGTAACCTTTTTTATGTGACACCTTGTTTATCGTTTGTCCCCCATTCAATGGGGATGCACCCCGTCATGACCGTCGCGTGATTTCTATTTGTCTTATTGGTAAATCTCACACGATAATTAATTTACCTCGTGACTTGCTGTTTTGTTGTACCATCACAAAATTTTTCTACACGTAACATTTTTATGGGACACCTTGTATATATCATTTGTCCCCATTCAATGGGGATGCACCCCGATTGGTAAATCTCACACGATAATTAATTTACCTCGTGATTTGCTGTTTTGTTGTACCATCAAAAAAAATTTCTACATGTAACATTTTTATGGGACACCTTGTATATATATATATCGCTTGTCCCCATTCAATGGGGATGCACCCCGTCACCGTCATGACCGTGTCGCGTGATTTCTATTTGTCATATTGGTAAATCTCACACGATAATTAATTTACCTCGTGACTTGCTATGATGAAAGCAAACCCATTTAATAATAGGGACATTACACGTGCATCATGTGTACGAATCCGTCATCATTTTAAACGAGATTCCCTTAATATTATGCTGAACGTCTCATATAAGAGCATTTCGTGATACACGCTGACCTCATCCCCCATTTACCTCAAAACAGTTGAGATTTTTACAACATCAGAATTTCAGAAACCAGCGTTAGCGTGCATAATCCTTTTGTCAGATTCGTTAGTTTGCTAAATACATCGTCCAAATTTGTTACCGACTGTCGGCAGCCAGTAATTATAACACAGTGGATTATGCATAAATTATGCATAACTCGTAAATTCAATGTCTGTGAATCAGCTGAAATTTTGGAAATAATCGTTCGTGGATGATATTTATTAAACCATACTCTAGTTTTATTGTTTACCCTCTGCAGTTAGTTGCAGTTCACAACAAAACTTTCGGCACGTGATGATGAGAAAGATTCCTAGCTGGAGCAGATGACGATACGCCACAAGTTGGCGACTTCGAAGATACCCTCAATGCAACTCTTGAATGACAATCAGGACGTCAATCTTCCAAATCGGCAAGAGAACAAACCAAAATTTTGATGACGTTCGTCAAATTTCCAGATTGCAGCCTTGGGGTTTGGAAGGCGTGATGAAGGCAGATGATGAAGTGTCCCGGATGAAGTATAATGTATGGGTAGCGTGGCTTTCGAGATAGCAGGATACTGGGTGATGAAGCCGGGTGATGAAGTGTAACTGTTGTATGGGTAGCTGTGCTTTCGTGATTGCAGCCTCGGGAGTTCGGAAGGCGTGGTAAAGCCAGGTGATAAAGACACTCGTATGGGTAGCTGTGCTTTCGCAGATTGCAACCTCGGAGTTCGGAAGGCGGGATGAATTCAGCCAGGTGATAAAGACACTTGTATGGGTAGCTGGGCTTTCACAGCGTGCATTTTACGGTGAATTTATAAAAACTCGTAATGCCCTGTGAAATCCCAAATATACCATACTAAATTCCTCGACTTCATTTGTTACGATGTACTACAAATTATTGGAATCATCAGTTGTGAGGAGATTCTTTCATAAATACCATGCATGGATGAAGGAACCATCTCAGGCGCTTCAAATCCTGAAGGTATCTGTGACATAACAATTTGGTTTATTAAGTTTATTAAGTTAAGTTATTAAGTTAAGTTATTAAGTTTATATAGTCGGTTCATGAAAACGTTTGTAAAGTTTTATATGAAAAAACACTATAACAAATGTTGTCAAACTGTCATGGTAAAAATTTGTATGGCAAACATTTTTTGCAAAATATTTTGTCCACAGTCTGTATGTCATTATGTTAGAATGTTTTGCAACAAGTGTCAAAAATGTTTTTGAATGTTATTAAAACGTTTTATACCCTCTATCATGTTTATATAACTCAATATTTTAAACGTCGATTTTCTGTAAACATTTTGCTGGGAGGTTTATCAAAATCATACAAATATTGTTGAACAAGAGTTTTACCATAATCAGAGATGCTACTTTATTTCCATTTAAAAAGCCCAAATCAACTATAATAATGGCCTCTAAATGAGTGTATTGTATTGTTTCTTGATGAAAGACAAAAGACACCCTGTACAAAAACATTATTTGGAGTTTGAGCAACTATATTATTGATACAGGCGGCTGTACTAATAAGTATTATTGTAAGACCAATCTATTGTAATGTTTTAATAGAGGGTGTCTGCCTTTCGTAAAAAAAAAAGGAAACTCATTTTGAGACAATGCATGTAGATAGAATTATTCGGTATGCTAGTTTTATTTCTTCAACAAATTTTGTATAAAGAGTGTAAAAAAAGTAATCGCATTATATCCATAATATTTTTTAACACGTGATGTATTCAAAATAGTGCTTTTTAAAAGGGTTATACCAGTGCTAACCATCACTTATCTTTCAGTGATCCCAGCGAAAGTGTAACAAAATTAAAATTGTGTATAAATTACTTAAAAGTGAAGGATAAGTCATTAGAATTGTCATTAGGTATAATTCTGCAATGAAAAATTTGGCAAAATAAAACCAAGGAAACAGCATTATTGACAAAGTTAAAGCCCCCTTAAAATATATTATGTAGCTAATTTCTCTAGAGAAATTATGGATTCATGTAAAATGTCTATACAGCTTGGAAATGTAAGAGCTTTTTGGATGGAACCATGCGAGTTTGCACACCCCACCGCAAAAAGGTCCATCACAACAGCAGATGACTCTTTTGTGATACTTTCCACGAACCTTATTGAGGGTTCTCCATAAGACACTCTGGGGACCATGAAGATCACTCCTAACCATTGTTTGATCAAATTTGTTTTCCCTGGTTTGAAATAATACTCTCTTAAATGGACCAATTGAAATATTGCAATCTTTTAACGCTTGATGAGATGAATCAATCCGAAAAGATTGAAAAATAGATTGAAATGGATTGACTCTTTTTGTAGACTAATATGTGATACTCTGATTGTGGTTAAAATGAGATTTAAAACTTTTTTAAACAATAAGAGTGAATATTTTCAACCTCTTTTTTTTTAATTTGGAGAGGACTTGTCCCCAACTTCAGTTGACAAAAGATTGAAAAGCAATAAAAATCATTCCTTTCAACTGAATATTCGATCAGAAAAGATTGGTAAGTAGCTACATGTATTTGAGTGGGGATTCAGCTTAGTCATTACTGCTGATTTCAGCAGGATTTTTATTGGCTAAAGTTTTCATTTCAAAAATATACCTAATGACAATTTTAATGATGTGGCCGTGTGTCCTGAACTCGCCACCCTTAGCGTTACATGACAAATATTATGAATTTTTACACCAACCGGGTTTCTAATTAGATTATCTCGACAATCATCAACCCTAAACTAGCAAAAGTATACATTTTTGGAAAGCTGAAGGCATAAGCAATTCAAATATATACATTTCAACTCATTATACAGGGTGACCTGCAAGTTATACAGGGTAGAATAAAAAAGATTTTGATAAAAAATGGGTCACTCAATGCATTGCTTATTACCAACTTACAGTAATAAACTGGAAGTAAACAACATTCATTTGGTTAGAGGATATGGAGAGCCAACTGACTTTGGAAGAAACCAAAATCACAGCTGTTTGGTAATCTCGGAATATAGGGTGTCCCAAAGTATGTTAGATTTTTTTTACAATTCAACATATTTTGAACCTAAACATTTTCCCCTAACCCATACATAAAAAATATGTCCATATTTAGATTCCTCGTCAAATTTCCCTTAAGAAAATCTATACTTTGACTATGATAGGATAAGTAATTAAAATGTTACAGTAACTTTTAGATTTTGAAGACATCTTCATTACTTACTACAGTGTTTAATATGACAACGGGTAGTTTTGTATGGAAAAGTTTGTATTTTCTAGACTAAACCAATCATAAATTATTAAAAACAATTAGTAGAATTGTTTAACTGTAAGGCCATGAGTGTTTTAGATGCTAAATATAGTCCAAATCCAATTTACAGCCTTTACAGAAGCAGATTACGCACTAAAAATACCAATCCCATAGAGTTTGTGTGTACCACATCCCCACCACCACATCCCCACCACCGCCACCCTGCCCATTCTGAATTCTATGAAGCACAGTGTCAGTATTAAAAAAGTTCAAGTATTTCTTTTTACAGGGCTGAAAGTGCATTTTATTTAGCAATAAAATGAGACCACAAGCATGACAATACCTTCTTGCTTGACAGAGATATCATCATTGGTTTTGAGTCGACTTTGGCAAAATGTAACGTCGCCACCTTTTTTAGGTGGCGAGCTCAAGACACATGACCATGTAGCAATTTATCAACAATTTTAATTGGTTTTTTTTTTACACTTTCGCAGGTATCACTGAATGGGACTTTGTGTCATGTGTTTTTGTAACTCTACATTAAAATAACATCTGTATGTATTAATAGTGTTTTGATAATTATGACATTTTATGTTATCTACCTATAACACTCAAAATTAATGGCATTGTAAAAGTATCTTTCTAAATATATGATTTTGTTCTAGATTTGGGTTTTAGCGTTTCATATTTGAAAGAACTAATGTTTAATTGCAACATTTGAAACCACAAACCAAAACTGGGTGCTATGATGTACAAGATTGGGCTATTAGTATGCATTTTACCAAGTTAGCAATAGGTATTTGCTTCATTTTGCATATGCATGACTTTATTATACTCAAAATCGGATTTTATTATACATGTTATAATATAAGGAAGTTGTTTAGGTGCATATAGGCTCCTTCACAACCGGTTTCTGTCGTGTATGTTTGCGAGTGAGCCACAAGCAGACTGGGTTGCCAGGGACTACAGGACAAAATACCTGTTTCTAACTATTAGCAAGGTCTGGATTTGGCACCCTACCAGCTATACTGATAATGGTTAATTGGAAATCTGAAAATAAACACTTATTTTGTAAACAGATGATACTCTGTGATTATTTATGGATGGAAACTTAGGAAATTGCTGTTAATAAAATAATTGATATATTAAACAAACATTTTGTTTTGTCAACGATAAAAATCCATTCAAAAATAAGGTTTTTAGGAACCATTTGACATTAAATATTTTGAACAATTGCTGTATGAAAAATGATATAAATGCACCCCTGCTAGCTCTGATCCAGGCTACTGATAAGCTGTCAACAAGTGACCACTAATTCAACAATTATAATGAGCAATTATCTGACCAGACAGGAACCAAGCTGGGTATAAGGTGCCCAGGCACCTGCACTGTTAACTAGGGTTAGTTACCATCACTAATTGATGTTGGGCGTGACACTAGTGGGGGGGGTTAAATACCAGTAATTGGGGTAGATAGTTGCTTTGGTTTTATACATTTTGGTAGAGAAACTGGGCAGTTAGTAGTAACAATTATAATCAACACATTCAGAAAATAAAGATTGAATTGAGCCAGGGAACTCCTGGGATAGCACTACTTTCGGGCTCTGTTGCTATTTAGTATACTATCCAGAGAGGTTGCGTCTGACGCACTCGATTGAGAACGTCCGTGAGGGCCACAGACTGACACTCGATTGAATGCCTCGCACTATGCGCTCGCTAAGTCTGTGAGGGCCACAGACTGCGGCTACCCCTGGGATTGAGTAATCAGTCTTTTTGATTATAATTGTTAAAGGTCATCTGAGCCTGAGGTGGAATAAGTATATATTGTTGGATTGTCAGAATGTTCAAAGTCATGTCATAAAACGTAATCACAAAGTCGTCTGAATATAGATTGTTGGATTGATGCGAAACTCAGTGGATGTGATTTCCATTGATCCCTTTGTTTGTACAAGTATAAATTAAGTATAAATTAAATGTAGACCTATTTAACACACATTTTTCAATTTAGCTTATAGTATGTCATTGGTGGTATTCGTGTTAACAACATTTCCAACCCCGTTAGTTGTGCATGTGCTACACACCGGGGCTACACACACCAAATTACTAGCATTCCAAGTACTTGTCAATGTAAAATTATGAAACATGAATTTCATCCATGGTATTGTCTTCTTAATTAAAGACATTTCTTGTTATATTTTCAAATCAGTCCCTACTACAATGCCAAATATAGACAGTAAGACCTTTGACTTAGGCTGTAAGGTAGCATGTAATGTGGCGATCTAATGTGAAAATGTTCCTCAGGAACGAATTATAAATGAACTGTTACTGTTAGCTGACATCAAGACATATCACATTTCTAGCAGAAATGCAACAGCCAATTTTAATTGGGATCCACATATATGACTTACGTTAGTTCTTTTGGATTTGGAAAGGTTTCGACTGTATCCATTGAAATTACACAAACCAGAGCATTATCTCCCACAGTAAAGCATAGTGTGCATGTAGTAGATACATTAGACCTTGGCTGAACAAGTGGATTTCTTGCTCCAGCCTAACTGCCTAAATTAGCTCCCCTCCCTGTTTGACACATAATATTTAGAACAGGCATTCTCAAATAGATTATGTGAAGTGCCACATTAGACTAGAATTACGCAGTTCGTAATTAAGGTGGCCTTACACATAGGTATGTAAGCAGGTTTTATGCAAATCAGCTCATTATTCATAAATATGCAAATAACATGACACAAAACAATGCAGCACATCAGGCTACCATATCCAATCCCCATACAAAGTTTGAAGTTTGAGTTTGGGCCATTGAAAGTGATATAGGAGGGACCTCTTGGTATGTTTTTCTTCATGTTTTCAACTATTTCAACAGACACAGTATTATAGATAAATATAGATTCTCTTCAAAATTATCAAAAAACAAAACTAACAACGCTATTTGCAGATGCCTGATTTAGAATCACATAATCTAACTACATGTACCCTACCAGCAAAAAAAAACAAGATATGAGTCGGTTTGCATTATTATTATACAAAGTTATACATTGTAAAGTCAGTGGAAAGTCAGTGGATGTGGAAATTAATTGGTAGATCATTCTTAGGTGCCGAGGAGGGATTCCCCCTTCAAACCCAGCTTGTTCATAGGGGGATTTCCCTGATAACACCGCTGCATATAAATAGAAATGACCAAATATAATAACTTCGCAGATTGCTTCTGAGCTTACCTCTTTTCCCATGCGTAGGTGAATGGCATTAGATGGTATGAAAACATGTATCACTATAATAGTGTGGCTGGTACCAACTGCCTGTACTACACCAGGCACAAAAAGAAACTTGTCAGTTATATTCATCCTAGCTGTTCAATAACTTGATAATTTTGGATTATTCTGAAATATACATTTTGTTAATTGGACTTTGCGTTCTCATTTGACACCCTGTTCGTGAACATTGAGCAAGAATTAACCAAGATATGCGCCTCCAAACTCTCAAACCCCAAAATGAAAAGTTGCAATTTTAACGATTCAATTGTGCCTGTTACACTGTGTGCTTTATTGATTGGCCCGTGGTGCTTGTGTGCAATACAACGATGTGTTCCCATTGAAAACCGTTGAAAATGCAACTTTTCTTTTTGGGGTTTGAGGCTTTGGAGGCGTATATCTTGGTCAATTCTTGTTCGCTTTTCACGAACAGGGTGTCAAATGAGAAAGCAAAGTCCACTTAACAAAATGTATATTTCAGATTAATCCAAAATTATCAAGTTATTGAACAATAAGGATGAATATAACTGACGAGTTTCTTTTTGTGCCTGGTGTATATTTTGTTGCATCAGTACCAGCAATGGTAACACCAAGGGAAAGAAGGGGGCATGTGTTCTGTAATCTTTGGCTTTTCTCCCATCAAAATAGGACTTTTTTTAAAATTTCATCTTGTTAAGGCTAAAAATTACAAATTTTAGGCAAAATTTGCCCCTCCCCCAAAAAAGATTGTCTTGGTCACTTTCCTTCTCCTACCCCCCCACCCCCAAAAAACCCAACAACAACAAACCCAACATTGTGGTGCTGGACACTGTTCAGTTCTCATGGTTGATTTCGCACTGAAGGATATTGCAAAGCATTCATCTTTAGCCTCTGATGTTATGTAGGTATTGCCATCAGATTTGAGGACTGGTATTTCACTCTTGCCCCCTTTGCCCATGAGCCGATGTGCTGTCCACCACCAAGACTTTGATCCTGTCTGGAGCTCGTCTGTCATCTTCTCCTTAACTCTGGACTTGTGAGCAGATGCAGCTTTTCTTGACACAGATGTGTATTCTGTCCTGTCTCTGTTATATTCAAGTCGGGTCTCTGGAGTCAGGAGGGATTTCCAACATCTCCACTTGCTATCCTTCTACAATTCACAGCCATCATTCCACCATTCTGAGTATAGTTAACATAGGAGTGCACAGATCTCTGTGGTATAAACTCATGCATTGCCTCACAGATGACATTGGTCACATTATCACATGCAGCCTCAGGGTTGTTTTTTGTGATCAATGTGTTCCATGGAGCTGTGACTAAAGCGCTTCTTAGTCCATTCCAATCTGCCTTTTTGTGGAGCCATACTTTTCTGGGAGGTGGTTGTTCAGATAGAGTTTGAGCTTGCAATGTTGTCTGGACAAGGTAGTGGTCGGGGTACCAATGTTGTGATCTATGATGACTGGAGTGAGCAGGTTGGGGGCATCTGTAATGATAAGATCTAAACGGTTCCCAAGCTGGTGGGTGGCTCCCGAAACAATTCCGAGTAAGATCATGTGTACAGCAGAAGCAGAAGTGCATGAATACTTGAAAGGGACATTTTATGTTATGTACGTAGGTTTTAAGGAATTTGATTTTCCAAATATATCAGGTCACCTTCCTCTAATTTCACTCTTTTCTTTATCATTTTAATATGAAGCACCTGTAATCATGATGCAGAAAATAAATCAATCATAATCCTTTAGTTCATAAGTGCAGATCTCCATATTTTGATGGGGGATGGTCCATACAATCATCCCCCCAATGTTGATGCCTGTATGTGAGTTTCTGACAAAATTTACCTCATATTTGGTCATTATAACCTAAAAAGTGCTGATTTTTTTTGCCTACTTCACGCAAATTTATTCCACTTTTGTACAATATTTCACCAGTATAACAATTTCATATGGCAACATTGTTCGCACGCTTCACACACATTTTTTTTATAATGACCTTATTTTGTCACCAAAAGGTGCTGAATTCATTATACTTCCAAGAAAAATTTTCCCAACCCATCCTCCCAAATGTCTAAAAGAAACCTATGCCACTGCTTTAGTCTGACCTAAATGACAATTTTGATATTTGGCCAATTTTGGAAATGTTAAATGACCAAAAGAATTTTCAGGGTGTTTTTTGTACAATCAACTACTAAAAGACTGGGAGAAGTGACATCAATTGCCTCCTCATTTTAATTGCTGATGTTTTAATTGCTCCTTGGAACCAGCATAAGCACATAGAGTACTCCTGGGATCTTATTATATCAATTGCTTCTCTGAATCGGGACTGTTAGGGAAAGTACCACAGCATGCACCTGTCACACAATCCCATCTGTATATAGATATGAGCCAATATTTTAATGGTTTGATTCATTGAATTGTTTTGATTCTGATGTGTTATTTTGCAGATACACCGTCATCAATTTAAATGTCTCTGAATCCTCATTTTCCAGCCAAGTGGTAATTCATCAGCAACTTAATTTAGAAATTGCAACTTTTTTTAAAGCCATTATACTTGGTGAAAAAACAGATGTGGAAGTGAGAGTCTAACTGACCAGTTACATACAGTGGCGTAACCAGTGCCCCCCCCCCCGAACACAAACAACTGGGAAGAAAAGCAACAAATAGGGAAGGGGAAAAAGGGGGGAGGAGTGAAAAAGAGGGAAGAAGACAAAAGGAAGGGGAAGAGAAATGGGAAAGAAGAAAAAAAAAAAAAAAAGAAGAAAAAAGGGGAAGGGAGAAGAGAAAAGGGAAAATCAAGGATAACTGTTGTACAAATTTTAGTGCAGCTTCAAACAAATCTACACTACTTTCATTGTGAAATTTGTACTCTAAAACACTGATTTTTTTTAGCTTCTAATATGCCAAAAATCAGGAGCTGCGGTGCAAGCTATTGCTCGCACATAATTACTACAACTTTTGATCTGAAATTGGGAAATTTTAAAATCTTGCTTACCCCTTGAAGATCAGGTCTGGTTACGCCACTGGTTGCATAGTCCTACTAATGTAGGGCGCATTGGGTGGCCTAGGGGGAAACAGGACCCTGATTATAAGACTATCCATGTGCTCCAAGTGAAATTTAGTTGCTGTTTTACCATTTTCCTGGGAAACCATGAATTCCAATGTGTGGCTTTAAGTACCATATCTTCTGGATGTTCCTCTGAACGAATTAAAAAATATAATCATAAATATAACTTTTTTACCCCTACCCCACATTTTTTTAGAATCTCGAGAATTTAGGGTCACCAATTAACAATTTTAGTCAGAAAAAAAGGGTCTGTGTATTCATTATATCCTGTGCCTTACGGTGCCTGTAATGGCTCTCAGCCGCCTTGTATGGAGAGTATAGATTCAAAATAATTAACCATGGCCAATTAAATCAATTGCAAAGCATACTCCCTCTGTAGAAAACTTGTTTGAAATCTTCTACATGAATATGCCAGATTGTTATTGAGCAGAGATTCATGCTACTGGGATGCAAAAATAAGACGTATAATTAAAAACGAATAGCGAAATATGCATTTTACATGTCAATGTAACAATGATGCAAGTCACACATGGCTTTAAATACGATGTGACTTGCTTCATCAGGGAGGGAACATATACGTGACTTGCTCACATTACCTAATATTAGGGATGTCCACTGGCAATACATTTGCTACTAGTACGGTTTCCCATTTACTGTTGTGTGCACTCATCCATGTATTGTCAATGCAAACACAAATTTGCAGGAAGTCCCATGGTATGCAGTACTTGCATTGGCCCGATTTAGACCTAAAACAGGTTGTTTCAAGAAATTCCTGATTCCACCAGAAAACATTAACCAAACTCTTTCCTGATTGGTCAGTAAGACCTTCCTTTATCAAGGGATCAACTTTTTTTAAAGACAAATTTAATGAGATGAGAACTACAACAGGTTGAAGTGACACCATTCTGTGCATCAGGTGTTGAAACGCAATTATCTCCAAATTTGGATTGATTCAGACAAGCAAACTTCCATACTCATAAAATTTAACTATTTTTGAAGACAAAATGTGCAGGATGTTAAGAAATTAAAGAATGTTTAAGTCTTCCAAAACCCATCTCAAATTATGCACTTCTGACCACCATGTGCATTTTAGATATGCTACCCATCATGGCTTCCATGCACACACAGTATATTGCTCAATGTAGTAAAGATAACCTTTGAGTTGGAGCAAATTTCTCAAAATTGGTAGTGATTAATGTTACCAAACTTATGTCATGATGAAATATAATCATAAAGATCAAATGTGCTGACCTTAAAAGATTGAACAATGTATAAGACTACCACTATTCATTTGAAATAATGCACTTATTGTTCAGCTCCTCTATGGAGCTATTTTCCATGGCAGCCATCTATGGTCATACTTGAGGTTCCACCAAACAAACCATGGGTTTTGAGGTCTTATATTTTTGTTGTATGTCAACAAAATTGCTTAAACTTCAGGATGATCTTATTTCATGTTGTTATAAGCAAATATAATGTTCCAGATAACACCAGTTAATAAATACATTAAGAAAAAACACCTTAATATTGCACTTTCTGTAAGTATTCCTTCTTGGACTTTTTAACATGTTCTAGCAGCCCTATATAAAACTGTGACACTTGAAAGGCCATATCTCTGGATTAAAACATTTGATTAAAATTATTTAAACACCAAAATGTTTCTTTCATCAATTCCCAGTCAATAAGTTAGGTCTGAATCAATTTAAAAATACTTCAATTTTTAGTGGACATGCCTACTAATATGTGAGTGGACACTACACTGTCATGACAATTGTATTCCGAGATACAGTGCAAAATGTGTGCGAAGGTCATATTAATTCATAGGTGTCTCAATTAGGCACGACATGTTTCTCATTTGATATCGTTTAAACCAATCAATAATCCTATTGCTGAAGAGGATAATAATCTTCTACAATCATTAAATAGCTCTAGTCTTTGTTTGCTTTGGCTAAATCCTGTTCAAGTGGTGGGTTTATACAATTGCATTTTATTTTGTCTAGGTATATATAACCAACAATAATAATGAGAGGCATTCCTGAACCTCGTTGACTTGGGGCATTTGAAATGACCGCCAATTATGACTTTATTACCAGCAATGTGGAAAAAGGGACACAAGTAGAACCGAAAAAAGGTACAATTTTTGTTGAGTTCAACAAACCATAACCCCGCTTCTGGATATCGTTTGAAGTCAAATGATATACTATTTTAAAGCTTATGATATATATTTTCTAAACACGAAATAAAACAAAATTGACCGGGGCCGACTTTACGGCTGATTCGTAGTGTCCAGTCACATATACCTACCTTTGTCCTAATGTCCCAAAACCATTACATGATCCATTTACAGAACTAAAGCGTTGAGGCAGACAGAACTTTTTGAATGACCTTTCACATTCAGCATCCAACTTAATGGGGAAAATAACTCAAATAACTTTTACAAGGCCACCTCAATTAAAACCCAAGTCTCAAAGCTTGTGAAAAATTGAAAACCTAAAACAGAAAATGAATTTCTTGACTTTCAAAGAAGATAACACAAAGGAATGCGTATGTCAGCTTTGAGACCCAGGTTTTTATTAAGGTGGCTTAATTAGCAAAATATACTTACTTTTGCAAAGTCAAAGAAATTTTTTTTAAAACTATAACCATTGATAACCCTTCCAAATTTTCCAGCTCAATTTGAGTTGGGCATACATTGCATTAGGCTGTAGTTAACAAGTGAAAATTGCACCTTGAATGTGACAATGTATACCTATTATTATTATTTAAACCAAACTTTCAGCACAAAAAACATAAAATGCATCTCAATGCACATTATTCATCAAATACACATGTTGGCCTAGCATTCCCAAAACGATTTATATTAAAGTTTTTATGTTACTATTTGCCAACTATCAATAGCATCTTATTTATTGACGATAACAAGTCTACATCAACAAATGTGATGCCTGAATCATTGTTACGATGGGCTGTCCTATATGAAATCCACACACCCCCTACAGAAGACTTGAAATTAATCTTCCACACAAGGAGTATGTAATTCAAATTCAGTTACCTAAATGGGTGACTCCATTTGATGTCCACACCCCCTGTTAATGTTGCGTCTTCCATAGGTGTATGGATATCAAATAGAATAGCCCAAAGCCTCAATGGATTTCCATCCTGCCACTACATTGTAATTGGTATTCTTCAATGCTGAAGGTAGAAAGTGGGGGAAACCCCTACTCACTTGTTTACATGAGGCTGGCGTTGCCACGAGTGACGACCAATTATTATTGCTTTTATGACCAATATATCTGAGCATAAAAACACATTAATTGGTGCATCTTAATTTCTATATATTAAAGCGACAATTCTACATACAGGCATGATTGACCCAGATTTTGTATTTTGGAGATTTTTTAGCTGTAAACAAATAAAAACGGCTATTTTTTGATTTTTTGAAATTAGCAATTTAATACACATTTTATGGCAAATCATTAAAAATTGATATTTTTGATATTTAACAGTACTTGAAGTAAACTTTATAAATCTGATGATTGATACTTAAAGTGTATGTAGGTGGGATGAATATTGAAGATATGGATTTTTTTCCCAAAACACCAAAAAAAAAAAATTAGGTCTTTTGGGAAAAAAATCCATATCTTCAATATGAAAGGTCAAAATTTTCAATTGACCGTCGGCTTTTCCTCCCTGCTACATACACTTTAAGAATATATCATTAGATTTATATAATTTACTTCGAGGACTGTTATATATCAAAATTTGAAAAATATCAAATTTTATAATTTGTCATAAAATTTGTATTATATTGTGATTTTCAAAAAATGAAAATTATTTGATATCAGAAAGACATGCTTCAGTATTCAGAATGCAATTCGATAGGTCTGAGGTGCTCTCATGTCCCACAAAAATACTGTCGAAACGCATAATAAGCGCTCATTTTAGATCCCTTAATCAAGAATAACAATATTCCCCACATTTCTATGTATTTCTTTATTTAGGAAACCAACATCTCCAAAGAAGGGGTTATTCCAGTTGAAATTCATACACTCTCTATGGAAGACATGACCATAACCTCCCACACAAGGGGTGTAGATTTCAAATGGAGTCACTCATTCAGGTAACCCCACTTGAATATCACACTCCCTGTGTGGAAGATTAAGGTCACATCATCTATAGGGCATGTATGGATTTCAGCTAGAATACCCAATAGAATTCCACATGTGTTTCCCAGGTATTAGTAAATAGATGAAAAAGGTACTAGATCACATACAGTGTTTATCATTTTGGATGATAAACATACCATTTATTTTTTACTTCCACATGGAATACTAATCACAATTATTTTAGAAACTTTTTGACACTATATATACATTTCCTTATGCACTGTTTTTATTTTTGTTTTTGTTTTGTATACATGTACTTAGGGAACAACCCAAAAGATAGATGACATCCTATAAATGAAGAATACTGATTACACTTCTCCTTAGTTCTTAACCCCGTGAGAACTACCTGGCGATTGGTCAAAAACAAGTTTTCATTATCAATTGGACCAATCAGCAACATTGTTAAAATAATTTCACCATGCAAAAAAATTGGGGTGAATTATTTTCAAAGCTCCATTCTGATTGGTGATTAAAATGAAGATATCATGTTATTGACCAATCAGAGGCAATGTTAGCTTGAATAAGTTTTGTGAACTCAAAACAAGACCAGACTAATAAATCAAGACTATTGCAATATCTAATTGAACTAACTGAACCCCTAATAGGGGCAGAGATCTGTTTTTTGTTTTCAGAGTCAAAATTTGGACAGGCAGTCTAGGTGAAAATAACAGGCACTTGCTAAAACATAGCGATGACCCTGGAGGGTCAGCTATGAAAAGAAACTAGTTATATTTATAGGATGTCATTGATATTTTGGATTGTTCCCTTACTTTGGTCTTATATATTTATATTGAGTAAATGTTATCTCTATACAAGTAATTATTTATATATAGAATTAGAATTGGATCTCAAAAAATTCTATACAGGAAATACATATTTACACATTTTACACAGACATGTAAACTTACGTCTGATCCCCTCTTGTACTCTGGATTCAATCTAAATGTTGAATTATTCTGAAGCATTGTTAATTCCCAAATAACACATACAGAATACTTATAAATATCGGTAAGCAAAAAAAGAAAAAAATCATTATTCCAAAGGGATCATTGGGCTATTCCAGTTGAAATCCATACACCTATTATGAAAAACATGACCCTAACCTAACCAGAAGCCACAAAAGGCTACAGCACAAACCAACTACAAGGACAAGTATCCCGCATGATCCGATTGCATCATCGTGCGAACAAACATATGTGACCCGTTGGCGTTATTTGTTTTACACGCACCTGTTCAAGCCAGTAGTACGTCTGTATGTCCTTTGTGAATGGGGGTAAATGTAGACTTCTCCGTAGTCCACTTGCCCATTTTGCATAATCTGCCCATTACATTTAAGCATAAAACTGTGATTTATATTGATTTGTGTGCAACTGATAGATTTTCACATCTCTATCTGATCTTTTCAGTCACCGCACTCCCTCTGTTTGTTAGCTTCCCAAGTGGACTACTGACTTTGCCTTGCGGTTAAAATTTTTAACACGGGACTCTATGGAGAGTTAGGCCAATTTCTGGCCTAACTAAAATTGGCCATGATGTAATGCATCTTTAAATGGATCTGCCTTGTGATTGGTCGCCCATATCTCGCTATTGTTTAAATCTTCCGGGCTCAGCGCCATTACCATTAACTACACCGTACACAACTATCTGTGGTATTTGCGACGCTTTTGTGTTGATGCGAAAGTTAATCTCTCATCAAACATCTAGCGCGTCTTGTACTATACCATGCTTAGTACTTGTGGTTAATGGACTGATAAACATGTATGCTTGACTGTGTGTTTTTAGAGAGCAAAGTCCCGGGTAAAGTTCTGCTTAAAATTCAAAGTCCATAGTCGGATTTTCGGGGTTCGCTATCAATAAACTGGTAGATTCCAAAATCAGAATTGTTCATTATTAAAGTGAGCCATTATAATTATGCAAGATGATGTTGCATTCAGTTACTTTTATTGTCACTAATTATCTGATATTTTTAACTCTTTATAACCATTTTACTATTGAATACTTATTTTAATAAACATCCGTATAATTTTGAGTTCAACGAAATGGGTTCATCATGAAAAAATAACATATTTTTAATAAAATCCGACTATGGCATAGTCTAGGGTAAATGGGATATTAATGGGGGCACAATGGGCCATTCATGAAGGACATACTACTGGCTTGTACAGATGCGCGGAAAACAAAGAACATCACATCAGTCAGACAGGATGTCTCGAAACTACCAACTTGCGACTTTACGCTCATTTCGTGTAGCAGGACACATGAGCACGGAGAGCTTGGCCAGCCAGGTACACCCTCATGGCGCACTATGCCTAGTCATGTGTCTAACACCCATGGGGTCCGTGGTTCAAAACCGTTAGGAGAAAACAAATTTCTATTCATCATATTTCTTCCTGCCAAAAAGCCTCCAGTACAAGGCAAGTTTAATCTTCCACACAGGGAATATGAAGTTGAAATGAGGCTACCTGAATTGATGACTCCATTTAAAATTTACTCCGTATGTGGAAGAATAAGGTCACATATTTCATAGCGGGTGTTTGGATTGTAATAGCCCAATGTGTATGTGGTGTGTAACTTTTAATTGGAATAATAAACATTTGAAATAATAAACCCTGAAATCATGAGACGTGGTGCTACCGAAAATTTGTGTGCAGAAATATTGAGAGGTCCTACACAAATATGGGTAAAACAGGATAAGGCAACAAAAAAAGACACCCAAAACTGTTCTATAGGCCCGACCGACCCAGATTTTGCATTTAGGGGATATTTTGTGTTCTTAGCTGTATTTAATTAAATACAGTCACTTGTTGGTCTAAGTGGATTAATTTTGACTGAAATTTGGAATAATACATTTGCAAAAATGTTTCAGATTTTCAAGCTTTCTGAGATTTTTGGGGTCATTTAGCCTCTTCCAGAAAAATTTAATAATAAAAATCATGACCTCCCCTACTTGGCAAGTCTGTCCACCCATAGAACAGCCCCCCTGTCTCTTATATATGCCAAATTTAAACTCAATCGCTTGTTGTGAGAGCTTTTCATGTTTGCTCTGAAGTTACAGACTATTATTTTGTCAGAGAGTCAAGTTGACAAACAAACTGCTTGTTCACAAAGCGGCCATCACCTTTCAGAAATTGTCGAGACTTGGGTGATGTCCCGCATCACTTCAACTAGATTTGCACCACTTCAACTTTGTTTAGTAGTCACAACTTCAATAACTATGACAATATTTAGATAATCTAAATGGAAGCTCTCTTTAGTACCGTACTCAAAATGCACAAATAAACACATTAAGCATGAAAAAGTGGGTAATGGTGAATCCAACAGATGACAACACAAAACACATCAAGGATCAATAAATGATACAAGAGGATACCTTGATTATGAACAACAGGAAAGAAAGAGAGCAAGGTACACCAACTTGATGTGGGGAAACAAGTAAAATACAGACTAGACAAAAACAGCAAATGTAGGCATTAGAACTAAAAGTGAACTAGAACAAGTGTTCCCGACACTTCTGTGGGCTCTGGAATTGGCCATTTTTGGCCAAACTTCAGTGCATGTTTTTTAGTTGTTTGGTTTTTCATGTCTGCTTATGTACACAGTGATTTTCATCACTTGTTCTAGTGCACTTTTATTTCTAATGCCTACATTATTTGTTTTTTTTGTTCCCCCTCTGCATACCGTCTAGTCTGTATTTTACTTGTTTCTCCACATCAAGTTGGTGTACCTTGCTCTTTTTCTTTCCACATTAAGCATGGTCAAAAGAGTACACCCTCTATGGAAGACATGACCTTTTTCTTCCACAACGGGATTGTTTCTTCCACAAATGGATTGTGAATTTCAAATAACTATGGGCACCTGAATGGATGACCCCATTAAAAAACTACACCCCCTGTGTGGGAGATAAGGTCATCCATCAGAGGGGGTGTGTGTGGATTTCAACTGGAATCATCCAATATAATCTGTATTGGTACTTTAGGCCAAAAAAAAAGTTTTGTCTCATGTCCTCCAAGCGATTACAAATCCAAATGCGTTATGCATTTTTTTATTTATCAATAAATCAGGTGTTAGGGGTTACCCTTGAAAACTCACCAGTTTTAGCCCATAATATGTTTTGCCAATGGCTATTTACCTTCATTTTTTGAAAAGAAAATAAAAATTGTGAAATAAAATTTTATTTTTGAACATTTTCACCATCAGAAATCTAATGCGTGCAGGGGACATGAGACGAACCTATTTTTTTTTGGCCTTATTGTAATATTTCATTGTACATTGTGACATGATCTGGCCCATGGGGACCAAAGGAGGCATTTTTGAAAATTGAGTTACTGTAATTATTGCATTATACGTATAATATGCTATCATTTACTTTAAACACCAAAGGTCTAGCATACTTGGTTCTAAAGTTATGAAGTTTTTTGATGTCGATTTTCTTATGTATTTTATTGTTTTTTACTTCATATTTTTACCTTTATCTCAGTTTCAAATTTACAGCCTTTGGCCTCCATAGACCAGATCGTGTCACAATTAAATATTATTATTTCCCTTGTTAATGATTTTTGAGCACACAATCAATAGTCTAGTATCACCTTCAAAGTTGTGAATACTAAGCTACTAGTCACGACTATTAAAGGCTATATAGTTGACTTAAGTCATGCAACATTGGGCTATTCAGTTGAAATCATTACACCCCCTATGGAAGACATGATCTTAATCTCCCACACGAAGGAGTGTAGATTTCAAATGGAATCACCCATATTCAGGTAACCCCATATGAAATTCGTACTCCCTGTGTTGGAGATTAAATTCATATCTTCCATAGGGGGATTACGGGGTGTATGGATTTCACCTGGCATAGCCCAATAACTGCTTTGACCAGTCGATGTGTATCAGCCTCTTTTACAAATTGAAATTCATTTCATTCTTTGAATAAGTTCATCAGGACTAATATAATTATAATTTAAGTAACTATAATTACTGATGAAATCGTCCACACAGAAGTTGAAATGTTCATTCTGTGAGTAACCTTCTGCACTTGTACAAGATAACAATATTATGATCAACCAAAAAGTTCATTCCAATCACTTTGGATGTCATTATATTGAACTTGTGGCATTTTGCATATTTTTAAAAACATACATTCCAACCTCATAATTCCAACCTCTTTAATCTGGACATAATAGGACCAAGCACTGCTTTACATGTGACAAATCTGGATAAGTGAATGATTATTAATTCAACATTACTGTCTAGACACATGTCACTCAAACATTACTAAATAAGGGTAACAGCACTGAAAGATTATACTAGTACCGTATTGGTCCGAGTATAGTCCCACCCCCCCCCCCCCCCCCCCCCCCTCCCCCCCCCCCCCCCCCCCCCCCCCCCCCCTTTAAAAAAAAATTTAAAGTTTTTTTCTTGGTTTTGGAGTTTCCCTGGACCTAGACCTAAATGCTAGGATCATTCATGGTTGACCTAAAAAAAATAAAAAATTGCATGATGTTTTGTGTTTTTAATATGAAAATTGATAATTTGTTTTCATGTCATACTTTTCATGTCATACTCTATTAATGATATCAAATTTTGGTCAACTATGAATGATCCTAGCATTTAGGTCTAGGTCCAGGGACACTCCAAAACCGAAAAAATAAATAACTTTAAAAAAATGGTTTTTTTACAATTTCTGGAATTTTTCGAAAAATGGGGGGTGGGACTATACTCGAACGTGGGACTATACTCGGACGAATACGGTATTTGAGTGTTGTTTACAACACAGAGATGTCATTCTAAAAACTTCAGATCATGAAACAAAGACGTCCAAGCATTAAAACATGTTATCCTATGAAGATCACATGGCCAGATAACAGAGAGATGTGTATGTATTTGAGATCTGGATAATGGAGACTTGGCTGTATTTACAAAATGTGATCCTCTGCAAGTACAACAAATAGCAAATTAACAGAATGAATGAAACCAAAGGATCTGGACTAACCGCTATCTTGATACACACACGGGGCAAAAATTGTGGATATTCATGATTTGCTCGAAATGCATCCGAAACTAATCGGTGCTTTTGGGCGATACACGCAGACCGCAGGCACAATTAGACAAGCTCCATGGCGAACGCATTGATTGCGTCAAAGGAGTGACGCAGTACACATTTCTCACGCAGAATCGTTTTTGTTTGTTTCCGTATACAGACGGCAAGGACCTAAATACCCCTAACTTTTTCTTTCGTAGGTGATGGCACCATTGTACATAGCTGTATAGGGAGTCCCGGTCCTCCTTGTAATTCTGTGGTTTGCTCCCTAGTAATTGGAAAATGTACAAGTAACAAGCAAACTGTTTCTATTTGGTATAGGCGGTGTGCCCAACTATGTGTATGCCATGCAAGACTCACCGTGGGGTCACTTGTATACTGTTCGACTTACCAAGCCTGTTCCAAAACACAAGACCAGCTTAGGTCCTTGGATTCACAAAAAGGTATCAAAATCACAAAAGCCTCCCAAGGTCTCATATAGGGTATCAAATTCATCCAGCGAGTCTCATATAGGGCTTCTATTTTTCCATAATGTATTTTTCTCAAAAGTTAACCAACTTTGAGGGAAATGAAGAAAAGTTTTATTTGGATGGGTCTTTCTGTTGTTCAAAATTTTCTTCTTTCTCGGAAAAATAACCCAATTTTGCCATTTGGTACGATGGTATTCTTGCAATAACATATAGTTTAAATTGATACCCATGTAATTTTGCAAAATCTTGCATGGGGTATGGGGTATCTTTTTAAACAGAGGTGGTCTCAAATATGGTATATTTTTACCCATTTTTGGTATCATATGGGTCGCCCTCCACACCCCAGTAATGCACTTGATTATCCGGACACTTGTACCGGTAGGTTAAGACTTGCCAGCCTTGCCTTTATTGTTGAATGAATATGGATGGTGCTGAAGCCAAAAATACTGTTTTCACTACTCCCCAAAAGTCATTGTGAAACCCTTAAACAATGGCTCCACGTATTTTTAGCACCACATTTAATAGATAGTGAGCAAAATGATTATTGCATCCGGTTTTAATAAATCCACTCTTATTTTTAGTAATGACATATTACCATGGTTACCAAGTGGTAGGCTCTTCAAATAGCTTGTCTGGATGTTTCTTGGTTGATTCTGAAGACAAAAGTAAGAAAAGAAAAAGAGAAAAAGTCAGAAAACAAGTAATAGGTATATATTGAAGTTTTCTTTTCATTCATGTGTTTCACTGTTGCAACACAGGGTTCAATCATTGCCCCTGTGCGAAAAGTTTTGGCACAGGGGCAATTTTGAATTTTCATATTTGGTATAAAATACACAAGCATGTTATGAAAATGTTTTTCTTGTTTGTAATTCGTACTGCACAACTCTGATAAATCATTGTTTACCATGGTATTTTGTGAACTTGCATTTCTTGATATTGTATGTGGCCAAAAAAAAGGTAAACCAACCGACCTTGACTTTGGAGCTCTAAGGGCAATACAATTTTTAAGGCCTAATCAAACATGATACTATACACTTGGCTCACTATGATCATAGTATTCATACTGGTTTGAAGCTAGTCATACTTCTGGCATAAAAATATTATTGTATCAGCTGATACGCCCACTTCCTACTTTCACTTTCTAACACAACCTAGCAAAGTCAATCAAGAGCCTATCAAAGTGGTTCTGCTATGCTCCCATCTCATCCATGTGTATGCCCGGGGGTGGTACTCCATGCTCCATACACTGGGATGTGATGCAAATATGGGTCTCATGTATGGCTTCTCAACAGCCCCCTTTTTCAATTTTGGTATAAAAATGGGTCCTTTTTCAAATTTTCAACATAAAAAATACACAAATTTTCACCTACAAAGCTATATGCCCAAATTTTATTTTGGAAAATTGTGTTAAATTTTGCAAACAAATCTGGGCTTCAGGTATAAAAATGCGTCAAATTTCCTTGGAAAATTGGTCTAAATATCAGCTCACTTTCAGATTTTTTGGTGCAAATCCCTACCCGAACCTAACCCGGAGTGATATGATTGCAAATCATGGCCATTGTATCATAAATGGTACTATATAAAATTTGGTCAAACTATCCCGTGTTATGACGAGTCAATTAGTGGTCAAGTGATCATTGCAGTTTTAACCACATAAACCATGGGTTCCTCCAGTCATTTATGAAAGTGAGTGCTCCAACACAATGTGACAAGTATGCTCATGTGACCAGGGTTTGTATGTTGTAGAGGTATACTTTCAATGGGGGTGTGGGGATAGAGCAGCATTTTGGAGATCATGGTTGTCAGGCTCTGGTGGATAGGAACACTCTGGTCAAGTCAGAAGTACTCAGGCTACAACTGGAACCATTTTTGATGTTTATAGGTATGACAAAGGACAGCTTTTTTTGGATGGATTTTGACCTGAACTTGATGTAAAAAGTGCAACAAATATTACATGTTTTTAAAAATAAAATTTCAAGGACAACCTTGGTTGAGGGGGAAACTGAAATATGGTTCAAAAATGGGAACAGTGAAGTATTGGCAGATAGGCTAACATTTTGCCAGAAGAGGAATGACCCTCTCAGTATTCCCGGCTACCTCCTGAGTTAAAGCTAGAATCTAATGCAACACTGGTATTACAAAAAGGAGAGATTCTGGATGACTTAGGTACTAATTCTGGTTTACCCTATGTACGTTAGATTAGAGTTATGGTCAGGGTTAGGGTTATACTTAGGGTAGTGTGCAGGGTATTCCAAAATAAGTCCGATTCAAATTGTCCAATTCATTTTCCCAGGTCAATTATAATAACTAGTTCAATTGTCAACAGAAACAATACATTATTGTGAAGGATTACCTTGGTGATTCTTCTTCAGTTAAATCTTGCACTATATCCCCCCCCCCCCTGTTTTAATGAATATATTTTCCTTTGGTCTATATCCGGCATCCTCAGCTGCACTGTCACATTTCATCCCATTTGAATAGCAACATCTAAAAACCAGTGGCATTAGAATTCGTTTTCAGGGTTACAAATGAGGAGCAAGAAATTGATAGAGGGGGCAGAAATCCCAAAAAATTTCTTATTTTGACTGGGGAAAGCCCAATTTTGGGGGGAGATGCTCCCATGCTCACACCCCCCTTGGTTCTGCACTGCTAGAAACTGTGATCCCATGAAAATGTTCTTTTCTCACATTTTTTGTTGTTGTTTTTGCAAAATGTTCATACTCTTTTGTGCATGATATGGCACTGTGAAATTGAAATGATGTGTGTATAATTTGTAGCAGAAAAGTTGTCCACAACCCCACAACAGACACATAAAATTGTGCGTGTTCCAGTGTCCTTGGTTCATATCTGACCCCTTGTACACCACTCCCACCAGGTCGTTCAAAGCACGATAAGGCTAAAAATAGCTTTCATCCTCAACCCCACACCAGAAACATGGCATCGTACGTGTTTCGGTGTCCTTGGCTCATAGCTGACCTTTTGTACACCAGGTCGAGCAAAAACACGATAACAGCTAAAAATAGCTTTCAACCTACAGTGTTCGAAAACACGATAATGGCTAAAATTAGCTTTCAGCAGTGATCAAAGACAACACATGAACCATGCACTGAATTATCTGGGCAGACTGCCAAATACAACATTGAAGCAAATGTATTGGTTGAATGTTAATCTGGAAAGTATAGGAATAGGACGGTTAACCTCAGAGAATAAATCAATACATGTATATGTATTATTGTATATTGATGCACTAACTTCGTGTAGGCAGGGTACATGCTATCATGGTCTTCCATACTTAGTTTTAGGCATTGTCATTGCATCAAAAGTGCAACATGTTAGTTTCATCCTCAGTGAACTGCAACGTCCCATTTTGTTGTGTATGTAAGTGCTTGCACTTACTTCAAATGCTGTGGCATAGCCAGGGCCTGGGGGGGGGGCAAAAGGGGAAGCTTCCCCCTGTGAGAACTCTTGCCCCCTCTTGCCCCCTTGTGGAATGCTGCCCACGCTGATATTTATGATTTTCTCTGATATTTATGATTTTCTGCCTTTTTTGTACGTTTTAGCCCATTTTTCGTCAAATGTTGCCCCCTTGAAAGTTGCCTTACCCTCTGAAAAAGTCCTGGCTACGCCACTGTTCAAATGGCTTTAAAAATTTGTCATCATGGACCTGCACTTTTCTCCTTTTTATGATATTTATTGTAACTTATTATGGGTTGGAGGTCTTACGTATGATGCATTGTATATGTCAGTAACTCCATGGAAGTAACACCCACCTCGGGGCATTTCACAAAGGCTTACGATCGATCTTACGATGGAAATAATAGGGGATTGCATGTGGTATAGTAAACCAATCGTAAGATTGATCACAAGGCTTTGTGAAACGGACCACTATTTGAGTAATTATTGAATTTATTGTATTTCTCCTAATCATGATACTAATTTTTTTCGACCCAAAATATATACTTCCCCAGATCCTGCTTGATGGTTGCACCATTATTTTTGTCTTGTCACCTCCCTGGTACAGTGCAGTGAGGTGTACAGGACACAATTTCAAATTGATTACAATAATATCCAATGCAGAAACCACTATCAAAAACCATTTGCTCTATAAAATCATTTGTGAAAAAGTAATGCTTGAGTTTCCAAGGTAAATTTAATAAAATGTGTGAAAAAAAAAATGTTTGCGTCTTCAATATTTTTGTGAAGGGGAAAATAGCAAGAGTGCTGACTTTTCCTGTTCACATAATATGAAACCTAATACTAATAGACACCACTTGTAGAAAAGCCTAGTTTTGCTTTTATAATTAGCTTTCTTAAAATTCTAGTGACTTTAGTAAATTAAATCAGTTTTGCTATCACAATACCGCACCTCTATAATTATATTCACCAGAAACGAGGCAAAACTAATCACATGATACTATAAATATTATATAGTGCATGGAAATGAACTAGTACTGTACACAATGCACATATATGGTGCAAGCTTTTGTCCCTTGGTACATGGACCAGCAAGGATGCTTTGTGGGTCAAAAGAAAAAGCCATGCAAATTTTTCTCCACCTATTTCCTGGTGACTGAATCTTACTAGAATATTGACATGAGCATCACTAATTAGGCGTGTCGGAGTAGTAATAGCCATTCAAATCCCCCAAAAAATTTTCATTGTCTACATTAGGGGATTAATGAAAAATTACACCCTGAAGATTTGAATGGGTATGGAATGGAAAAAATGCACTTTCAAAAATTGATTAATGTATTGTGGTTCTTGAGATATGTGTCATTTTGTGTTGTTTCGACACGCTTTACATCACAACTCAAGAACCACAAGACCTACGAAAGTGTAAATGTGATATTTGAATTCTTTATCTAGCCTGATTCAAAATGACCACAACAATTTTTTACAAAGGTAATTACTATTCACAAGATACCACAATTTGACAAATTCACAACAGCTAACTAGTCTAATGGGTAAAAACGGGGGTGGTGTTCCAATTCAAAGACAACCACTTTTGACAGAATACATTGTTAATAATGCAATTAATGAATGGACATTTACATACTTCTTTGGTGTGACTTTTCAGCAGGCTTCACAGCTATTACTTGTTCTGGGAAAAGTATATACTGTGCAAACTTAAGCAAAATGAGTCGGATGTTAGGAATATTGAATTTGAGATACAGCTAATAATAGTATTCAACTTCCTTTGTATTTTATTGTTCTGAGCAACCGTAGGTCTAATTATGACGGGGTTTTCAGCAAAATGAAGCCTGTGTAATCAAATGGAAAACTTAATTTTGATTTTGTTCGATATCAGACTCATTTAGCTTGATTGTATCATAAATATTTCTACTTAAGACAGCGTTCAAGATTTGACTTACGTTTGGCGGACACACATGTGAAAAAAGTATTTTGGGGTGAAAAGAACCAAAATTCTTGAATGTCAATATGTTTCCAAGGGTAAAATGTCATCTAGTTTCAGATTTTGGCACTTAAAACTCCCTATTCTTTAGAGAATTTGAGAAAAAAATCATTTTTTTGTCCGATTTTGGCCGAAAATGTCCATTTTGGGGTAAAAAAAATTTTGACTTGCAGATTTCCTTTGAGTATAATTATGAACATGAAAACTATCAAATAGTGCCTAATTTTCTATTCTAATTGTGTAACAAGGGTACAATTGTGATATTAAAAGCATTGAATGGGATCCATATATTTCTTTATTTTTGTAGCAGGGGTAGAAACTTGAGGGTTCGGGTGACAATTGATTTAGAAGAAAATACAATATTCGCATCATTTTCAATTTGAAAAGGCCATATCTCCACAATGGTATGAGCTATAGGGATGCTTTAAGTGTTTTTTTGCTCAGTATTTCATTAGCTAAATGGTGATATAACAAACAAGTAAGCTAGATCTACAGAAAATAAAATAACTTGCAAAATGCTACCCCACCCCTAAGGATTTTGAGGGCGTGAAAAAAGTCATGGATTTTGCAAAAAAAATAATAAGTCCTTCAAAATTGGGAGGTTTGAGGCGAAACAAAAGACATGTTGCCCTTACCAAGGCCTCCCTCTAGAGCAACATGTTTTTTGTTTAGCCCTGAGTATCCCCATTTTGAAGAACTTATTTTTTTTGCTCTAATTTTTGCTCTAATTTGGGGACTTCGGGCAGAAATATGCCTGTACAGTGCTATGGGGAAATTTTCAAGTTGATAATTATGTATTTTTTATGTCAGATTCAGTTTCTACATTTCACCCTAGAAAATGTTCCTTTAAGTAGGATATCTTTCAATTTAAGTTTCCACCATTCTGGCCACCAAACGTAAGTCAAAGCTTGAATGCTGTCTTAAACTGTATGATAGGCAATTGACCTTTTTCGGTAAACCCCATAAGCTTTTGTGAGTACACATGAGATGTCATCATTTGACATCACGCTGACTTGCAATGAGCAGTAACGATGTTCGATAAACGATGTGCGCATCGGTGCAGATCGATGCGATATCAAATGACGACATCTCAGGTGTACTCGCAAAGGCTTATGGGATTTACCGAAAAGTCAATTAGTAGTGTTTAACTCACCAAACATTTGAACTAACATTATCTACTCTCTATATCAAAGTATGTAATGAACGCTTAAGGCCCCTACAGACTTTTTAGGGATGTAGAATATTCAATGTCACAAGTCTTCATTATTTAATCAATTCCCATTCTATTTCCAGTAATGTTTTCTTCTAACGAATGTTTGATGATGCAAAGTCGGTAATATATTTCCACCAGACATTCTACATAACATATTATCGATTTTACATCATTAAATATTCGTTAGAACTTAAAACATCGCTGGAAAGAGAATATATAGAATGGGAATAGATTAAAAGAAGATATGTAACATTGATTATTCTATGTCGGGTATGTAGCGGCTCTTACCATTTGGACTAGCACCATCTATTTTCTTTGGTGTTATTTCTTTATCTTTGTTGTCCTGTTCAGCTGGTGGTGGAGTTATCCTGGAAACAAATGGTTTGGCACTGCAGAAGAAGGAAAAAAAGGTAAACAATAACATTGTTATTGTGGTATAAATAATAATAAACATAAATGACAGCAAGTGAAAAAATTCACTGACCATCCAGGATTTGAACCTGGGACCTTCGGATCACCTCAAAGATGCTCTACTTGAGCATGATGAAGAAGAGAAGTCAGATGAAAAAGAGAAGTGCTGTTATTATCTGTAGGCTTTCACCAGTTCAAATGATTATCTTGTTATTTTGTTACATTGTAGTGCAAGATATTCATTGTTTTTGTCACCTTGATCATCTTCATGACAGCGTACTGTATAAGTTGCCTTTACTATTAACCCTAAAAGGAGAGAAGATGAAGAAAGAAGTCACTTGGCACCCCCCGGGATTCGAACCTTAGACCCCTCCCATGCCAAGCACACGATCACCGACCGGTAGCTACACAGGTAACACTACCCCGGGCAGTGATTCTGTGAGCATTTAGCACTTAGGGTGATTGCGTCATCGCAGACCCTAGGATTCATGCATGTACAGTGGTTTTCATCGTGGTATTTTGTGGTATCTATGGGTGTTAAGGTTAACTACTCCAGCTCCAATGACACCTCATTCATTTCCATGGACATTTGGATGCATTGAAATAGGTATACGTATTAGCATTTTACTTTGAAAAATCAATGACAAGACTGCAGTGCTAGTTTTCATGCCCCTCCAGTGAAAATAGGCCTAATCCTACCCACAACAATATGCATGAGGTGTCACTGGAATTGAAACAGATAATAATAACAACTGAAAATTCTCCATCAACAGAGTGTCAGTGGCAGAAATGTTCATAATTTTGGGTTTTTACTGGAGGGAAACTGGGGGTAAGCTGTACGACGTGTGGTATGTTCCCCTACATGAACCCAAACTGCAGAGTATTGTTTCTGCCATATGTCAAAGCAGTCATCTGGTAATCTTCTAAAGAGCATTAACTGATCTGGGTGATGATGGAGCATTAATAAAGCCTTCACTTATCAGATATTACTGGACTGTATCAACCATACTGCTTTTGGCCAATGACCTCAGTGCAAAATTCACTGGGCAAAGCTTAAAATCGCAAGCAAGCATTTTCTCAATGTGCTGGAATATATGTCTTGTTTAGATCATACAGTCAGCCTACTCTGAAGTACAAAGTAGCGACACGGACGCACACATTGTGCCAACTTTGAAGGCACGCATACATGCAGCAGAGACGCAGCACTGCACACTATTTACACGCGTTGTCACTTTGTACTTCAGAGTGGACAAACTGTAGGTTCTGAAACCAGGAGACTAGTGTGGGCTCACCCCCCCCCTATAATTTGGGTGCGGGGGCTCGAATACCCTTCAGGCCCTCAATAATTTCAGGTGAAGTATAAAAATGTGATCAGACACCAGTAAAAAAGACATTTTTTTGACCTATTGTTTACCAAATTTTAATGCTCTGCGTGCTAGCCATGCGCTTCAATAGAAAAAGTTCAACTTTTGAAATATTTTCTCAAAATATCAAGAGCTATCGTAAGAACTACTGAATCAATACTAGGCTTGTTTGTACTCATTTTAATGCATTTTTCATGCTGATTCCAAATATGGTCATGAAAATTCACATTTCTGAAATTTTGACTTTTGAAAAAAATTTTGAAACTTGTCGTATGCAGTCGACACCCGCGTGAAGAGAGTTAAGGTATCAATAACCTAGACAGAATCCTTCGTCTGCCAACTACACGTCTTTATTGTTTGATACTGTTAATGATGGAAAACACATTCCAAAAAGTAACGGGCTGAAGAAATTATTCATGCACGACTTGCGTTGCTAATCCTAGCGTGACTTGTGATGTATCCGTGTCTCTGTGCACCATACCACAGTGACTCGATCTCGCGCTGAATGTTCTAAAAATATGTGTCCAATAAATAACTTCATTACACGAACACAAGTCAAACGGTGAACTTTGATACAACTGAACAGAATTTAAGTTTCTTAACAAGAATGTTAATGACTTGAGGGCATCAGTAACTGTTTGTTTGTTTATTTGTTTGTTTGTTTTCCTACAATCTTCTGGCCACTCAATTTTTAAAGTTCTACATTCTATTTCTATATGTACTTTCATTTTGCTACTATCCAACATTCCACTTCCCTTTTTTGAACTTCTTGTTTATATTATTTCCTTTTACTTGGAAAACCCAAAACCTTCACATCCCATACTGATTTCCTATTGGAAGTAATTACATTGTAATTGTAACACAAAATGTATTTAGGCAAGGTTAATGATTCAAATTTTCTCTTCAGCAATTCTGTTTTTGACATGAAATGAAATTTGTTTCATTAAGTCTAGCGTATCTGACACCCTAGTGTCTCCCATGGGATGGGATGGGGGCAGATAATAGTAATACACCGGACACATCTATCCCCACCCAAACCTTCCCATGTGAGGTAGAGAGAGTTAAAGTCCCATTCAGTGATCCCAGCGCAAGTGTAAAAATATTTTAAAAATTGTTTATAAATTGCCTAAAAGTGAAGGATAAGTCATTCAAACTGTCATTTGGTATTTTTGAAAAAACAGCAGTATTGACGAGGTTGAAGCCCCATTCAAACACATGTAGCTAATTTATGTACTGTCATGTAAATGTCTTATTTTGTTTTAAATACACAGCTTTCAGCTGAACCACTAGCATGCTATGTTAGCACATCTATGACAAAGGTACCAAAATCTGAATTTTGATGATTTTTATGAGCAAAAAATCCAGAAAAACACGGTAAAATTGGGCAAATAAACCCTACATTAGGCTGAAAATCAATAAAATTGCATAAATTTTGGCGACAAAAAATCCGGAAAAACCCAGACAAATCACACCCCTGGTTATGTGTATCATGGAATATGAATCAAAATACATAGTACACCAGTATGACCGTGGGACATTTTGTTCCCATAAATGAAACTACAATTCACTGAATTGAAACTCCAAAATTTACCACTCGTTAAGACTAAGAGGTTGTATTATAAAGTACACCCTAAAATGCTTATGTTTGTATCCGGATGCCCCCAGTTTGGGTACAATAGAGCCGGAACCGTAATTGTACAGCTTTATTTGCCTTTCCATGCGTGACATACATGGTACACACTCTTATTTTGCATGCACAGCATGGTTTATGAGCCCTTCGGCCATGTTGTACACTGCACTTAGGGGAGGCATTCGTGACTGAAGCAACTAGCGGAATCATGGATTCTGGAGTATCGTTATACTATAGCGTAATCCACTATTTTGCACAAGTTAAGACAGTCGCCGATTTCATTTAAAATATCTCATAATACTAAACTTACATAAAGACTAAATGTAAACTATCTAAATTTGCCCTTTTTGATGCATAAATTAGCACCAAACTCAACATATATGCAAGTTATGGGCCTAACATTAAAGAGAACAACAATTGATTATTTCTACTGCGTTACAATCTGATCGTAAAGCTAAAGCTGCACTAACACATCTGAAACAAAGAACAATAAATACTATAAATCGTACCCAGGGACGGATTCAAAAGGGGGTCAAAATCATACAAAATCAGCCCATATATTTTAGCCAATCATAGTGTCTCCACCTCCCCTATTATACATAATTAACCATCCCGGATCCGGCCCTGACACCAACTATCAATCAATATTATAGGCTAAGTCTGTCTCACTATTGCATCAGTATGCCAACATTGTCAGCTTCACAAATACATATACAATTTAGGCTAAAAATTTCCCAGTTGCTACAGATAAGAAAAGTAATATATGCAGGTGACACACACAGCCCTGACAGAACTTAAATATGGAACTGCTTGTAATATTATATCGTAGGCCTACTACGCTAATTTCCAAAGTAATTTTTAGTAATTTTGAGAACAAAGTACAAAATGTAGTTCATGCATGCATCAGTTACAAAATCACCAAAATTATTTCGAATTATTTCCTTTAATTTGTATCATTACCATATATATTCTTGTGCAAAGATTGGTGAATAAATATGTGCATGCTTGAACCATATTTTGTACTTTGTTCTCAAAATTACAAAAAATGACTCAGGCAATTAGCGTAGTAGGCTGACGGCATATAGTCCTCAAGATTCAAGAAAATGTCTCATGTCTCCATCAATTGTAGTATCACCCAATATAACAACTGAAAGTAACTACATTTTTACATAAACTATTAAAACTGTTTTATATCTTTCAATAATTCAAAGTGTCCTAAATAGCTCCCTTTGGTCTGCTGCCAAGATTCAAGATGGTATCGATAATCATCAATGCTATCTCTTCCTGCTGGACACCGGACAGATGATCTGATAAACTTCCGATGAACCACTCCATGGAAATCTTTATTTGGATCTTTCTCGGAACAAACAATAGATAACATCGCAATGCTATTAATATTAACCTGATTGAAGCGCTTAAGATAATATGAACTTGTCACGTAATCCATATCCTTCATGGGTTCAAAGGTCATCTATAGCTATTCCATTTGAAATCCATACACCCCTATGGAAGACATGGCATTAATCTTTCACACAGGGGGTGTAGATTTCAAATGGAGTCACACATTCAGGTAACCCCATTTGAAATTCACACTCCCTGTGTACAAGATTAAGGTCATGTCTTCCACAGGGGGTGAATGGGTTTCAAGTCTAACAGCCCATTGTACTAGTTAAATATAAATGACCCAATTATGCTTTGCATGCTAGCCAGAGGCTTTGACATATTAAAAGTCCTAAGTTTTGAGATATTTTCTCAAAATATCAAGAGCTATCTCAAGAACCACTGAAACAATAGTGGGCTTGTTTGTACTCACTTCAAAGCATTTTCCATGCTGATTCCACATATGGTCGAATCCAACCAAAAGTTTCCACGGGCCAAAAATAAAAGTCCGAAATAAAAATGTCTCCACAATTTTTTCCTTTTGCCCATTGATTGATGACATATTGGCCTTATAGGAACCAAAAGTGCCATTACTAATCTTGAAAAATAAATCCAGGACGTGTGATAGTAAATGAAATATCAAAACCCAATATTACCTACGAATACCACTAGGATGCTTTCACTATCGCAATACTAATCAACCTAAAACAAATGGAATATTCCCATTAACGTTTTTTTCGTGTAATGTAGACCACAGGGTGTCAGGAAAATGCTAGCTCAACCAGAAAATATTTGTTTTATTTTTATAACGCGATCAATATGATCTTAGTCAATTTATGCTAGTTTATTTTTGAAAATGAAGTTTAGGTCAGTTTCTGTATTTTATTTATCAAATGAGTATGAATCAATTTACACATTGTATAAGAACGAGTAGGATATATGTTTTCAAGAATATTAGGAATTATACGCATACACCTAACGCTTTATACAATGAAAAGGTGAAGAAACCCGGTATTCGTAGGTAACATGAGCAATTTAACAATATCTATATTGAGTTTAGAGGTTTAAATTTTGCTATTATGGTAATGAATTAATAAAATGGTAGTTTTAGATCTCTTTCAGATGGTACGTCCAAATGAATAAATGCTATTACCTTAGATCAAACAAATTTTGATGCTTTTAGCAAGATTTTGACCACTTCATTTTGATATACAAGTAGTTAATCAGCAATTTTACATAATAAATAATTGTTGAATGAATCCAGTATATGGGTAATAATAGTGTCCTGGGGTACCGCTTAAAGTTTTTGACAATTAATTTCCATTGGTAGGGACACTTCATTACACATGTCATGTATTATGCTGTATTCGTAAGTAACATTTCAGTATTTGTAGGTAAGAATTAGACTTTTGGTGGGTATCGTAATCAAAACTTCATTTTATAAAGCACTTTGAATGTATTATTTTCTTTATGTGCGTTTATTGATACTTTAGACCCTACCATGTATTAATAATGTCGGTTCACAGCGGTTGAAAGAGGATTGAAGTAAGAAACAAAGGCACTAAAGTGACTTTAATTTGCTTAATTGCACACAAATCGCTTGAAACCGTTATTGCAGACTTGTGAAGTCCATCTTGGAGTCAGTTACGTCTTGTGGCCTTTCGTTTGAGGGCAACTACAATTAGCTTTATACCAGGGTCCATCACTGTGTTGTCTAGATCATGAGACAATGAGAACAGTCGTTTTTTCCATGGTATTCGTAGGTAACCTTAGCGAAAACGTCAAAAGGTTACCTTCGAATAAATCAATTTGGATACAAATTACTCAGAAACCAGAAGGTCGGTAAACATTTAAAATGAAGCACACATGACAGTTGACAAATCCAAGTATTTATCCCCTTCTAATCTTCTTTGAATCTGATTTTTCTTTCAAATGAGCAGACCGTTGTCTATTTCAGTACATATTTTTCAACAATTAAGCCGTATTCAGTTTTGCATGGTGGGCATGTATGTGAATTCGCAACTTTCATTGACATATGATTTGATAGCAAACATACAGGCCTTCGTTATGTACCAATATGGGCAATGGCATGAATGGCGGTGTTTCACAATACTGTCATGATGTCAAATTGTATTCGTAGGTAACATTCGGTTACCGAAATTTACCTACTGAATACTTGCTTTTATTGTTGACATCTCAGAAATATTTAAACGCAGGCTATTGAAACTTGGTAGAAATAAAGAGTGTATTACCCTGCACCTATTGCTTAACTATTGTTTACTATTCTCTCACTTTGTGGAAATGACACAGCTTTTAACATGTATTCGGAGGTAATGTATATTTTTTACCAAACCTACCTTTGTGCCATTTAGAATTTCTGGCAGCTAAACACATTAATAAAGATGTCCGAATGCAATGCATTTCAGTATTGGACATATCAAAGCTTGTATCAATTATGCATTTATTAGTGATTTCCATTTTTAAAGATATATCTAGTGCTATGAAAAATTGTATTCGTAGGTAATGTAAAAAATACCACTCAAAAAATTATCACAAAAATTCATAATTATGTACAAATATGTGAAAAATTGAACAGGCAATCTTTGAATACACACCTTTCAGGAAATCAATTTAGATTCAATCCAATGATTTCTTTTCATAACTGATTTAGATGTTTTTAAAAATACTTTAACAAAATTTTTGAAAAAATGGGTAAAAATAGCATCATGTTTTGGGGTCTCTGTGTCTAAGTTTTTCACAGAAGGGGTCTTATTATATATGGCGCCAAGCGTATGATCAAGGCGCTTAATAAACACAATACAAAAAACGAATGCCAATTGATTAATACTTTTAAGTTATGGCCCTGAACATGCCGTGTACACTTTTCGTTGGATTCGACCATATGGTCATGACAATGTACAATTCTGATTTTTTATTAATTTTATAGAAAATTTGGAAGGTTAATAAACTTATTAAGGTAAAAGTTATTCAGTTTTAGTTACTGCATGCATTAATAAAGTTCTAAATTACTATCACGCTAATCCACAAAAGCGGGTGGCAGGTGTGCAAAAAGCAAAGCGCCCTTTGCGTAGGTGTTCACCCAACAGATTGTACGCTATTCTATAGTTGAGTTAACCTCAATGTTTATCAACAAAGGCAAGGGACTGGTATATCGATATGCTTGAGCGTACAACATACAACCACTACACATGTTCACTAGCCTTATTGTGATGTGGTGGGAGTTTTAAAAGCACAGGCCCTGAACAAAATATGATACGCACGCCCCGGGACGCATGCATACTGCCAGGCAAGGAACAAGAGGAATTGTGCTGCTGCATGCGCATACTGCCAGGCAATGACGTCAGAAGTCAACTCATCCATATTCATCTATGTTATGAGTATATTCGTATCTATTCCAGTTGGAATCCATACACTAAAGCCAAGAATTTTCTGCTTTACAAATGCTAAATTCCGCTTTTCTCCGCTTTGTAATTTTAGCACATTTCTGACATAATAAAATTTCACAAGAATCATTGCAATGTTGCAAAGTTGGGATGGGTGATTGGGTATCATGGCTGCAATGGGAGGTAGGACAGGCGTTGTAACGGTAAATCTATGACCCATTTCATTTAGTATTTTATTTATTTATTTTCAATTGCATTTTATTTCTCTTTTCTAGGTCATTTTTGCTTATTTTTTATTTTTTTCTCAGAAATGTGTTTTTCCGCTTTACCTCTGAATTCCGCGATTTGAGAATTCTTGGCTTTACCATACACCCTCTTTGAAAGACATGACCATAACCTTCCACTCAGGGAGTGTGATTTTCAAATTGGATTACCTGAATAAGAGGTGACTCCATTTGAAAAATACACTCCCTGTGTGGGAGATTAAGGTCATGTCTTTCATAGGAGTGTATGGATTTCAACTGGAATAGCCCGTTACGAGCTGAAGAAAGTATTAAGTGATAGCACCTATTTACGCAAGCAAAGCGTTACATGTGATCAGATTATCACTATAGAGGTTGTGCGTGAAATTATTGATTGGTTGGTGTACCATCATTCCAAAATGTGCATCATCCACATACCAAGAAGCTATTTATATGCAACCACTACCCTGGCAAATGAAAACGAGAATACTACACAACATGAACTACATGAAATACTACATTAACCCTTGCCCTACTGAACCATGTTCGTGACCTGTTCCTACAAAAAGCGTAACACGAACCAATCAATAATTTCACGCACAACCTCTATAGTGATCATGATAAGTCGCAAGTTGGGAGTTTCAAGACTTTCCAACTGTTGAGTTGCTGTACTTTGTTTTAAGACACCTGTAATAGTCAGTGGTATGTCCTCTGTGAAAGGGGACATAATATGCTGTACCCTATATTCAGTTATGTCCCCATTCACAAAGCACACACTACTGCACCAGGTGTCTTCAAACAAAGAACCACAATTCAACAGTTGCAATGTCTCGAAACTCCCAACTTGCGACTTACTGCTCATATCTTAGGAGCAGGTCACATTTTGTAACACGAACTAGGAAGAGGGTGGTTGTTGCAACCCCTTCCATATTTGTTCATATTAAACATCATATACTGTTATATGGGGTACCAATGTATAGCTATGGGTCTCCTCTATCCAGTGATACCAAAATAAGTACAAACATTCCCCCCGTAATATTGCTATGATGTCATAATGTGAGCAGTCATGCAAAATTAGGACATTCTGGCTATGTTGAAATTGTGGCTAAAAATCTCAAGAACATGCAATTTTCACCTGATTTTCTACTAGATATGTAAGGAAATGTCTATTTTAACCTAGCTACCAAGTTTTAAATCCATATCACTTGGAATGATTTCAAAAGAGCAATATTAAAATCATGGATTTTACTGCAGAAACCTATGGGGGCCCAACCAACACTCCTAACCCAATGGACAGTCAGTAAGGTGGTGGGTTAAATCAAATCTCTAAAATTAGCGCAAAGGATGGATCTACAGTTTGCTTAACTTACACTACTAAATAGACCTGTGCCATCATTGTGGATGGAGATTTCAGGCAGCTTTTTTGAACATGAATTTGACACTACACTACTGTCATTGATATTGTCAGAGAAATGTGATGGTGCTAAGCTTGCTGGCCATAAAAGTGAAGGCTAGCAAAGTATTGGGCTATGCCAGTTGAAATCCACACCCCCTATGGATACATGACCTTAATCTTATATACGGAGGTATAGATTTCAAATGGCATCACACTCTATTAGAAATTCTCACTCCCTGTGAGAAAACTTAAGGTCATGTCTCCATAGGGGTTGTATGGATTTCAACTGGAATGGCCCATCCTTGATCCCCTCCCTTCTCTTTTTATTAAGGATATGATATTTTGGTTATATTTTCAGTTCAAGAAATTCATCTTTGCTGATTACACTTGGAGAAAGTTTTCTGTTTCTTAGAAATTTGTATTTTGGGATACTTAACAAGTTAACATCACACACACTGGTAGGGTACTTTGTACTTTCACTTTAATTTACACTTTTTTTAAAGTTTATCATCATAGATTTCTAGTCTACAATAACCTGTTATGCCTTTTATCACATTCCATGTAGCTGTATTGTGAAAATAATGGAACTATATAAATGCATTACAGTGTGGTTGGCCTACTCAGTGAACTGTTCAATAAAATCTATGCAAGCATTCATACAAAGTGTCAAATGGCCTGAAACAGCGACCACACACTGTGAATTTTGTTCATTTTGAACAATTCCAAGTAAAAACGAAGTTGGTTTACTCACATTTTTAGTGACGTTAGTGGCTTCTTCAGTTTTTACTTGGAATTGTTCAAAATGAACAAAATTCACAGTTGATATCAACATTCCTAATGAACTTGTTCAAAGAGCGACCACACACATGTAGAGGGAAAAAACCTCAACTTCAAATTCAAACTGAGAAATCATTTTATTTATTAGCAGTTTTCGAAATAAGATGATGAGCCATGCACTTGTCTGACAGACAACTACTATATTTTATCTCTAAAATCGTGATTAATAAATAAATAAAACTTTATGTCGGGCTCCAACGCCAATTGTTCATTACAATTTCTCATTTAAGGTAGTAGCTAGCCCAGAGTTGAGTGCAGGCAGTGGCAGCACCATGCAGGGGGAAGCATGGGGGGAATGCCCCACCAGTCAGAACTCTTGCCCTCCCAGTTTCTCCCAGTAAAAACCCAAAATTACAGTTTTTCCTACTTCTGTGCCTGCATTTATTGTTTCTTGTCCCCCTGCATTATGTCTGTGTTTTACTTGTTTCTCCACTGCAAGTTCGGAATACCTTGACCTTTTTCCCAGTTGTTCGCATATTCAAAGTTTCCTCTTGTATTTAATTCTTGATGTGTTTTATGGTTTGGTTCCTTGGATTCAACATTACCTATGTACTTTTACTTTCCTATAAGTTCATGATCGCTATTCAATTGTATTGTTTTCTTAAATTCTAATAACAAAAGATAGATTACAATATCAGTTCAATCTTGTTAAAATAAAACATCAACATCATCAATTCAATTTCCCTTTATCTTGAGATGACTTTCACTTTGCACACCAGTGACCTGCACACCACTCCCAAGGACAATTACTGGTAATTTTTTAGTGGTAAACCACACCACTATAATTTAACTTCATAATATTTTGACTGTATCATAGCAATAATAATTGTTTTGTTTCACCCGAGTTACAAAATCATCACATGTAATCCAAGTTATCCAATCTTGCCCTGTTGAATAAACATTTGTTCATTGCAAGGTGGGACTGATAATAAGGTCAAGGATCTCATGTTATCACCTATTGCGACATTAAGGGGTTTTCCCCTCGTTACAGCTATTCCTGGCTTAAATGCACTGATAGAGGGCCTCATACTCAAAACAAGCTGAAATACTAAACTAGAATATAAGGCACAGCACACCAAATCAATCCATGTTTGCTGAATGGAGAATACTCAGTGGTATGACCAGAGAGGAAGTTTTGGTTTGGGGGTTACAGCCCCTCCAGGGTGTTAGTTTGAAACAGTCCATCTGTCATTTTGGACAGGCAGTTTGCTCCTGGGACAGGCAATATTAATGCCTATGGCATGCTAAATTCTAACAATAATGCTTGAATAAGTTTTGTGAAGTCAAAAAAAGATCAGACTAATAAAATAAATCATGGCTATATAGTATTCAAATATTGACTGCTAAGAGGGGCATGGTTAAGATTATAGGCCTTAGGAGATCACCGCGGGCCTACAATATTAACCATGTCCCAAATATAAAGCAGTCAATATTTGTTTTACATACCGAATGGATGTACGTTGATGTTGCGATTGCACAGTTTGATTGGGATGCACGTGACTGGTCAATAGTTCATTTCCATGACCGGTCCATAGTTCATTTTGAGGGCATAGCTAATTCAATGACTACACTTTCAATCAGATGACAGGTATCTATATATGAGGTATATAACAATAGCTATTTGAACTAAATGCACACACATACTCACCCCCCCTACTTGTGTGTCTGTGAGACTTGTGTGACTTTTCTTGTGTCTTTTTGACCCGACGGACACGTGACGGACGCCTGACGGACCTCTAGTGTGTCTTTTTTTCCATCTTGTGTGTCTTTTTTGTTGTACAGACTGGTTGTTGCTTGTGTGCCTTTTTCAATACCTTCAAAAATGAGCTCTATACCCCCTCGCAAGATCTTGCTTCTGTGCCTAGACACACAAGAAAAAATCAACACACAAGCTAGTTTTGTACTCAAAAAAAGGCACACAAGCATAGCTTCGTGAGAACCCCAGAAAGGGCAGAGGTCTGGTTCATCTTTTCAGAGTCAAATTTTGGACATGCAGTTTTGGTGAAAATGACAGGCACTTGTCAAATCCTACTAGCCAAGACTCTGGCTTCCACTACCAGGATTTTCAGCAACATTCTGCTACTAAGCCCCAGTCAAATAGTCATGGTTTTGAGATCACCTTGTGCCTATAATTTTAACCATGCCTGTGACCATGGGCCTATTATTTAAAGCTCAAATCCTAGGTAAGACCCAAGCCCCTCCACCACGATTTTCAGCAACATTCTGCCACTCAGCCCCAGTTTACAGCCCTCTGGGGTTGTAGGTTTCTAGGCATGCTCCTGGGCACTTGTAGTAACTTGTCAAACCAAAGGTACCTTCTTCCCCCTCCCCCCAAAAAAAAAAAAAAAAAACAAGTTTGGATATCTCTTCCCTCCCTATTAGAACTGAAAACATCCCTGTGCTGCAAACATTGATGACTTTCTGGAAAAATGGTCTCATTTTTGCTTATATGTACTATATGTAAGGATTTGTATGGGCAATGTTTAAAAGTCAGAATGTCACATACAAAATAGTACAAAAATTAACCCCCAACCCCAATGTACCTTTCTTCCATTCCAAATTATTCTGATTAAAAAAGAATGGAAGAAGAAAAATCAATAATAAAATTGGTTACCATATAAAATTATGTCATTACAGCAAATCTTATTTGTGGTTATTACATTACATACATATTCATAAGCTAATAACGTTATTTCATTGATCAATCACAAATGACAAGGTCTTTTTCCCTGTGTGTAATACTGTGCAATAAAACTTACTACACGGTTCATACCTGAAAAAATAGGGCTATGGGTCTTAATTAATCACCCCAAACATTTCTTTTGTTTGCAGCAACTGGCCGGGGATTTCCCATTTCATCCCCATCACTATGAGTTGAACACGCTTTCTATTGTTTCAAGCTCAATTTGCTCTCTAAGTGACGGTCCGTTGTGGGAAAAATCATTCAACAGAGAGTAAATTCAGCATGCAATTTACTCTCTGTTGATTGATTTTGCCCACAGGGGACCTTCACCTACAGGTAAAATAAGTCATTCTTGGCCAAACTCAAACGTTATGAACGCTAGTGGCACCGCGATAAACACACTCACAGATAGCGAGGTACAGAAGAAAGCATACACACGCCTTACATTGCGTACACACTTAGTACGCTACATGGACGCAACGCGCATGTTCCAGCTTGGCCAAGAAATACTTCAATTATCTGTAGTAGGTGGTTATTTTTTAGTACAGAATTCTTGTGATTTCTGCCAAAGGGGCCCTTTATGCATAATGGTATTTTCACAAAATTCATATTTTAACAATGTTGTTATCTAATATAAGTTGATATTTGTATATTGTTAAACTTGCAACCTAACCTTTATTCATGAAAATAAAACCATTGTGAAAATTACCACTTATCCAGTACATGAAAATTACTAGTTGCCACTAGAGGTCTACAGGTTAATTAAGTAATTCTTGGCCAAGCTGGAACATGTGCCTTGCGTCCATGTAGCGTGCTAAGCATGTACTAAATGTAAGGCGTGTGTATGGTTTCTTCTGTACTGCGCTATGTGCGATTGTGTTTATCGCAGAGCCACTAGCGTTCGAGCTTGGCCAAGAATTACTTTATTTACCTGTAGTTAGCCATGGCACAGTTCTGCTATATGCGGTACATGAATGGGAATTGAACCAGTCATAACAGTGTGTAAAGTTACGTAATTCTACCTTTCATGTCTATTGCTAGTCCAAGACTCTTCTTCCTTATTGCGGAACTATGCAATGGGCGATAAGGACCCTTATTCATTGCGGAACCATGCAATGGGCGAATAAGGACCCTTATTGATTGCAATCACTCTCTAAGAACCAAGCCCCAAGCATCTTGATTAAGGCTTCCATCCGCCAACAGCTATACTATATATAACCTTATCCCTCCCAACAATGTAGGTCCCTGCCCATGAGTGCCAGCCTTCACATAGTGCACTCTCACTTACAAAAACAAAGTGGCTGCCAGAAATTTGACCAAAAATACAAAAGTCATGTAGTGTTGGAGGCAGAAAATATAAATAGCACTTGCAAGACAGACCTGTGAACAAACGGAAGGCATGCATGGCAGTGGTTCCTGCTCATGACAGAACTGAAAACTATCACTCCTACCCTGGTACCGCAAACATTGGGGTTTTTTTTTTCAGATTTGTGCTGCAAGTCCCCCTTTGAATACTCCCTGTAGTTCACCTGCCCTTTTTCTGCAAAGTCACATTTCTACAGTATTTTCTTGAATTGAATCATCTATTGCAATAATAGCTGGTTTTCCGTTTGATCATGTGACGGCAAAAACATGTTGATGTGGCACTACCAGATTTTTATATTATTTGCTGATGCCCTTTGCAAGGAAGTTGTATTTTTGGCCCCTTGTAATAAACTTTTACTTACATCATCACATGTTTCAATAGACCATTGCAAATCAAGATCAAAAACCAGGTGCAGCGACCAGAGAAAAAAAACATGTACCACTGTTCAACAAAATGGTGGACAAGATATGTCATGAATCATGGTACCCTTTTGAGCAAAAATTTGTGTTCAGGCTAAATAGTGGTTGTTTTTGTTAGCGTTGATGACCCAGAGTTATAATCACGCTCTCGTCGGAAAACTTTAATTTGAAAACGACTAAACTACTTGAGGGTTCATGCAACATAAATAATTGTTTCCAATTTTTACCTCAACATATTTTCAAATATATTCAATTATTAATGCCTCTATATCATTCCAGCCCATGATTTTGATGTTTATGTATGTTTAATCCTATCGCCTCTATTTATTGTGTAAAAATTTGACATGTTCTTACAAAATTAGAGGCAAGTTGCAAACCTTTATTTTGAGCTCTGTCCAGATTTGCATTCTCTTGATCAAAAGCTTTGAAATGATATAACTTGTCAGGTTACTCCCTCACTTGGTCTTCAAAAGTCAGTATTTCAATGAAGAATTCTATTATTTTCTATTGTTTTCTGACATGTTCAATGAGCCTGATCTCCTTTTCTTCCCTGGTGATTTTCTGCTCATTCTGTGAGAAGGCCTCAATTTTCTTTTAATGTTTTTAAAATTGTAAAAGCCACAATGTTATGAATTTCATTAATACAAATTAGTGAATCATTAACCGTCACACTACATGGCAGCCAGGGCTAGGTTAAAGCCACAATGTTATGAATTTCATAAATACAAATACGTGAAAAATTAACCGCCCTCATGATCCCGTAACAGCCAGAGCAAGCTTTGACTTTCACATAACATTCCTGTCTTTGTTGAAGCATAAAAACGGGATTCTCCCTTTTCGTTACCTCAATACAATTTAATGCATACATTTCATGCATCGATGCAAGGTATTTGAACTCACTAGGGGCAACATCACTTCAGGCATATGCTATTGCTGTTACAATCCACACACCCCCTGTGGAAGACATAACCTTAATCTCCCACACAGGGAGTGTGAATATCAAATGGGAGTCATCCATTCAGGTAACCCCATTTGAAATCTACACTCCCTTTGTGGGAGTTTAAGGTCATGTCTTCCATAGGGGGTGTATGGATTTTAAATGGATAAGCTCATTGGTTGTATGGTGTCTTAGGTCACTGTGGTCATGGTTTTTCTCTACGGCACAAATACTGTAAAACATGACCTGTTCACATGCATGAAAAGTTTGTGAATTCAGCGAGTACAGTTGATTCATGAAAATTTCATGCACACAAGTATTTTTTCTTCCTATAGGTCTTTTAAGGAATCAGATAGCAATGTTTGCACAGTATTTTTTGTGCCTGAAAGAACATCAGACACACCAAATTGCATTCTGAATACTAGGAATGTCCTTCTGATATAAAATAATTTTGATTTTTTGAAATTCGCGATTATATGGCAAATTATTAAAAATTGATTAGGTCTTATGGGAAAAATGTATATCTTCAATACGAAAGGTCAAAATTTTCAAATGATGGACGACTTTTCCTCCCAGCTACATCCACCCAGCTGAAGGCCAAAGGTTTTGGCCGAAACGTCGGTGATTCCATCTGACCAAAAAGTGAGTTTTTCTGGTTGACCAGATTTAATTATCTACTAATTGATCAAATCCCAGATGACTGAAAGTATACACAGTGTTACACTTTAAGTACATATTATTAGATTTTGAAAGTTTGCTTCGAGGGCTGTTAAATGTATAAATATTTATTAATTTGCCATAAAATTTGTATTATATCGCGAATTTCAAAAAATCAAAATTATTTGATATCAGAAGGACATACCTCGTATTCATAATGTCCCACAAAAAATACTGTGCAAGCGTTGCTATCTGATTCCTTAAGGAAAACATGAAATTTTAATGCTGTGAAAATATTATGCTTTACAGTATTGTCAAATATTATGCTTTACTGCAAAAATATTATGCTTTACAGTATTGTCAAATATTATGCTTTACTGCAAAAAATATTATGCTTTACAGTATTGTCAAATATTATGTTTTACTCCGAATATATTATGCTTTACAGTATTGTCAAATATTATGCTTTACTGTGAAAATATTATGCTTTAGTATTGTCAAATATTATGCTTTACTGTGAAAATATTATGCTTTACAGCTCAAATATTATGCTTTACTGTAAAAATATTATGTTTTACAGTATTGTTAACTATTATGCTTTACTGCGAACATGTTATGCTTTAAAACATGTCTGGGGAGAAATGGGCTATTCTAGTTGAAATCCATACACCCCTGTGAAAGACATGACCTTAATCTCCCACACCAGGGTTTTAGGCTTCAAATGGAGTCATCCATTCAGGTAACCTCATTTGAAAATCACATTCCCTGTGTGGAAGGTCATGAGTTCCACAAGGGTTATATGGATTTCAACTGGAATAGCCCAATATGAGATATTTATATTTACTTTGGATCCATTGCTTTGTGTTTCTTGCCATGCATGAGTTCTGCCACCTCTCTATCTGCATCCGTACTATCACCCGAGTCATGATGTCTCTTCACACCTCGGCTTCCTCTACTTGAGCTGGCATCGTACCCAGTGTCTGGTGGGCTCTTTATGTCTGGTGGAGCAACTGTAGCAGTCTCATGGTATGGTGCAGGAATCTCTAGCGCTGGTTGGGGATCAGCGGGGAACTGTTCTCTGTATTGCTTGTAAGAGATAACTTGGTAGAGTGGGCTAGGTTCGATTCCCTTTAAAACTAGACAATGAAAAGGAATGAAAAACAGGTGGAAAATGTAATAATTAAAACATTACAAAAATTGAGAATTGCTTAATCAAAATAATCAAGGGAAGACAGCACGTACACACTCAGAAAATCAAATTTTTAATCTTTGTTTAATCTTCATCAAAGAAGAAGCTATTTCCATAGTGTGTGCATGGTCTAGGGCGAATTCTAAAAGTCAAATTCTAATGACTTGGCTCTTCAGTTATTCTGAATGACTTCAGATAAGACATCCATGGACGAAAAAGATAACAGACCGCGTGCAGGCAGTCAAAGTCTCAGCATCACCCGATAATGAGGGCCGATTGTTCCATGAAATGCGACAGGCACAACTGCTACGCACTTACTGCATATTTTTACGGTCAATCACGTAATCGCGAAGGCACGCAACGCTGGCGTGATTGTTAGACACGGCACAATCGAACAACCAACCCTCATGAATATGCGAGAATTCACAGCATACAATGCACAGGGACTTTGACTGTTGATACATGGTCTGTAGTAGTCTGTGAAGACATCATTGACAATGAACATGATTTTTTTTGTTAGTGTAATAGACCTTTTGAGGAGGACCTTTACAAATAACAACAATCATGTGCGACCATCAAATCATATCAACCATTTGAAACATATTCGACAATATGGCAATTTGAACATGTATTCAACCACACAGTGGACAGCGGCGTCACGTAAGAGCACCACGGTACATGATTTGTGCAAACACGCAACATGCTCATTGAATGCGCTGTCACCTTAATAAAGTAAGCGATAGCACCAGGGTGCAGTTGATTGAGCAAATTTGCGATTGTCTTGATGCTGGAGTTCTATTGTTAAAGAAATTTCAAATTTACAACTTTCAGTGAAATGTTTAGAAATTTTGAAAAATGACTCATGATAGCATGTACTTAATGAGAACACCTACCATTTACAACTCAAGAATGAGTTACCGCGTGTGGAAGCTCATGTAGGGGGCCTACATTTAACCCTGCATAATACTGTTATATACAACTTATGAAATATTTCTCTAAATCTAGTACATAACAATTAAAAATGCAATTTCACACTAAATATATTATTAATTATATTAAAAGTTACATTACAATAACTTTCACAATAAACTTCAACCATATTTTATTCAGTAATATAAAAAGGCGGGCATTGCGTAACACAAAGGTGGCTCAACTTTCTTGTGCAATACACTGCTTTTTAGAGTAGAATGCAGACCGCCACGTGGAGCCCGCACATCCAATGATCATAATTGCATGACCATGATGTCATCATGCGATATTCTATATCAAAATACATCAATCGACAATGTTTTGAAGCCCGCCGCCATGCCATCAATGCCTGTAGAAGATCACTGTAACACTATTGAAACTGGAGCAGGAAATGGCGCCACTGAATTTGAATTGTTGTGTCACATGGCTATTTAGCTTACCTCACAATCAATCTTACATGTAGTCTATGATGAAGTCTTTAATTGATACACACATACAGCTGAAGGTTCATATGATTTCTTCCTTGTATTGCACTGAGATGCCCAGACATAATTAGCCTTCACAAATATCCTTCATATATTTTTTCACTCCCAAGTATATAACATGTTTTAATTCCTATGCACAAATCAGACAACTCATTAAGCACAACCACTTCTGTAAGGGTCCATGTACTGGGCTATTCCATTTAAAATCCACATACCCCCTGTGGAAACTTATAAAGCCATCTCAATTCCAATTGTACCTTATGGCCAATCCAGATGGAGTATCATCAGTATTTTCAATGGCAGTTTCACTATGGACCACAATGGCCTCATCCCAATGGCATAGTTCAATAACCTCAATTAAACAATCATAGTGCAAAATTTGACCTCAAGTTTCAGAGTATGAGTTTTGTACCCAAATTTTCAAAGGTCATTCAATGAATGTGCAAATGTGTTGAGGTTAAAGAACTGTGCCTTGATAGATGAGCATGTTGTGGATCCTAGTGTTTCATGTTAAATTCTAGTTTATCAAATCCAATTGGATCTTACATACATGTAATGGGCTATTCCACTTGTAATCCTTACAGTTACACCCTCTATGGAAGACACAACCTTAACCTTCCACACAGGGAGTGAAGATTTCAAATGGAGTCACCCAGTCAGGTTACCCCATTTGAAATTCACACTCCCCATGTGGAAGATAAAGGTCATGTCTTAGTTGCGCATATTTCAACGGTTGCATTATTTGCCAAATGTAACCCTTGGGTGATTTCTCATGCAACACTCAATTATGTTTCCTGGAACACAATCGCTTATTTGTTTTCCGTATTTACACACAAATCCTCATGATCGTACCTAATCAAAACCTAATATTTGATCAAAACATAATGCCAATGTAAACTGAACTTTTCTCAGATGACTTACTGATAGGTAACCCTGGCTAAAAATGTAACACTTTATTTAACCTGAACTCTCCCAAAAGATGTATGTATAACCCCACATCCTACATGATATTCTGTAGACAAAGGCAGCCTACGTGTACAAGTCCCAGTAGTTTTGTCCTGAAGACTTCAGAGCTAATCCTGACAAAAGCTTGATAGTTTTATACTTGTCTGACAGAAAACTCATTGAAACCCTCAATTTGTATAATGAATACATGTTGTAAAAGGCTATCAAGCAAATTGTACAAGCTTATCTCTTTTCTTCAGTGCCTGTATTTCTGAGACGAGTGAATGAAGGAATTTTAAATAAATTTTGGTTTGATGTCGTCAATGGTGAAATTTAGCGGGTGACAGGCGTCATTTCAAGCCTGTGAGTCTAATAATGTGGCCTGTTGGGGGCAAATCAGGCGAATGTTTGCAATGTAGACCAGGCATGTTTTGCAACAGCAACTGATCATGAGGCAACATGTTGAGCAGGTCACTTATCTCATTGCGACTCTGAAAACTTTCAACAGCACACTTAAGGACTTTCAGAGTATACGTATTAGAAAAGTATTCATTTGAGACCAAGCCGTGTTAACATGTATGTGATATAAGATGGTAGATACAATTTTTTTTATATCAGGCGATATATACAAGGCTGGTCTCTAAATAACACTTTCATTGTCATTCAAAAACAGATCAACCCTAAAATTATGTTTGGATCTAATTTACGACCACTTTGAGACATTTTTCGTAAAGTTCACTTCCGTGCATGAAGTTTGCGACACCCGAGTTCTCATTCACGCGCGCGAATGCAAAATACCTATCCATCTTATGTAGACTGGACCAAAGTCTGCAAACAGTTGATACATACCTGAATCAGCCCTGTCCTGGTTTGAGAGTGACACAAATGCTGTAGTACTATCTATCCATCCTATATAGACTGGACCAAAGTCTCCAAATAGCTGATACAGATCAGAGCCTTTCCATTCTTGCGGGAATGTAACATGGAACACATGGGCTCGACTTGGCTGTACTGCATAAAAAACATCAAAAATATTAAAATGGTTAATCACAACTGCTTACAGAGAAGTGCGGCACTTGTTTACCTTATTTGCCCATACACAGCGTAAAAAACAGAAGTTGGTTCTGATTGGCTAATTTAATTATCCTACAATCATAATAACAGACCAGTAATATTATGATTGGCCAACTGCATATCAAATCTTATTTTGACCCTCACGAAAGAAACACAAAGCCATGCCTATGTTGCTCATTAATAGGGTGCACGCATTGATCATAGCAAGGAAGCATTTTGTTGGGGTAGGGGGGGCTTGGTTGGGTTGCGCTAATTAAACAAGTTTTGAATGCCCGATATGGTTTTAGGAGAATCAATTCAGTTGAGAAGAATCTTTGTGACAATTTATTCCCCAAATTATGTTGTTGTTGTGTACTTTTTGGGAGGATAGTGTCCTTGATTTATATACCATTCCAAGTCTATCTCAATACTTCTCTGTATTCCTAAACCATGCGACTTGGGGATGATTTGAAGTGACCTCCACTAGAGATGAGTCTGGTATTATTCTTTGCTATTATGTTAAGAGACATGTGCAGACCTGCCTACCTCTGCCACAAAACTGTATTCTGAAACACCAAAAGCTGTATTTTTCATTAACAAACTGTATTTTGTATGACGGGATGAAAACACACAGGCGCTCTTGCTATCTGGAAACATCTTGATGTGTAACAGCCGGCAAGTGCATACTTTTGATATGGATGTACTCATATTTAACCAAAAATCGTTTGGGCTTATATCACAAAAATGTTTCTGTAAAACCTAATGGATATATCTAGCATTGTGCTATTCCAGTTGAAATCCATACACCCCCTATGGACGACATGACCTTAATCACCCACACAGGGAGTGAGAATTTTGAATGGAGTTACCTGAAAGGGTGGCTTCATCTATAATCTACACCCCCTGTGTGGGAGAACAAGGTCTTGTCTTCCATAGGGGGCATATGACTTTTAACTGGAACAGTCCATTTTCTGTTTCATATTCTTATATTAGTTCAATTAAGATGCAGTTTTCACCAAAGCGTAGTCTTTAGGCTGCATAAAATTAATGTTTTGGTTCTCATCCGGAGGAATTTCATGAACTAACAATCGCAGGAGTTTTTTTGGGTTTTTTTGGTGCAATTTAGCAAAATTAGTATTGCTAGCAAGCAATTGTAATCCTTTTTCAACCTATTCCTGGAAAATGATGCAGTGCTTTTTAAGTTATGAGGTGTTCAATTAAAATTACAAAACACTAATTTTTATCATCATAATGAATTGCTGGAGCTTTAACCTCAAACCCAGACAGTGATGCGGGCAGGGACGAGAACAAAAAATTATTTTATACGGCCCTACAATGTGTATAAATGATGTAGATACATCACAACTGAATGCATACAATTCATTGAAAGCACCATTCCATCATGTATACAATAATGTTGCCTTGTTCTACCAATTGATGAATTACCATATCCAGGTCAAATTGATCATAGGATCATTTGTTCACAAAGACTCATGTTTTTCTCCCATAAAACATTGTAAATAATTTATGTCAAGGTTGATTATTCAGGGGGGTACTCACATTTATTTGGTTTGGGTATTGATGTGCCTTTGAGATTCTTATGTAGACCCATATACATATTTTCCAAGAAAACAGGACACATTTTTATACCAGAGACCCAGATTTTTTGGCAAATTTAACAAATGTCTAATTCTTTTTTTTACAAAATTTCATTTTTTTCTTGTTGAAAATTGGGCTCCAGGTGGGTGAACTTGGGGCACGGAAAATTACCCATCTTATACCAAAAAACGACCTAGGAAAGGGGCCATTGTTTACCAGAGGCCTGACAATGAGCCCATATATGTAGCACATCCCCGTATGGTCATTTGTTTTGTTTTGTTTACCCAGGTTGGTCCGTGAGGGACACATGCTAATCCATGGGAAATCCATCGACCGTTCCAAGCTCATACAATAAAAATGCACAAGCCTGGATAGCCAGTGTACGCTAATAAGATGCATGCTGGCCCAGATAGCTTTGATAAATAAAGCAAGGAATGGAAGAATATAGCAAGGAAAAGGAGAAAGGAGAGAAGGTCACTCCCAAACACAATTGTACAATTTTACATTTAGCCCTTACTTTGTGAGAAAGGAAATTGGAATTCCAATCTCAAGCCCCCCCCCCCTCGATTGCAACCCTGCATCCTGCTTGTCAAGTTCTCTCTTTGTTAGATGCTTTAATGACTGAATTTTTAATGAAAACTAGATGACGCAAATAACTGAATGGCATGGCATGCCATGTACTTTCACTAGGCATTATATGTTCCTCATATTCAGTTTCCCCTGCTTCTCTCTCATATCTTTGCCTACATGTATCTATCATGATCATGTTACAGTATGCAACATTTGTTCTTTTAGTCAGGGTTTTCCAAGAAAAATTACCACCTCAAAGCATTTCACCTTGCACCCCATGCTACAGGATGTATCAAAATTATTGGTACCCATCAATTTTGATGTTTATTGAAAAGCCTGCCTCTTCCCAAAACAACACTGGGAAGAGGCAGGCTTGTGTCAGACTCATCCATAAACTGATGGGTACCAATCCCCTGCGCCAATCCCAGGGTACCAATCATTTTGATACAGCTTGTGTTGATGCACATCAGATGCAAATATCTCTTCCGGCAAATCTGCATGGTATCCGGTTTGCTCACAAAATCTCTTGTTAAATTACAAACGCGGAAGTTAGAAATAGCCATTGCGTAAATCACACATCTTTATGATGCAATATCTATGTATAGCAGACAGAAAGCCTGTTCCGGCAAACCTGCATGGTATCCGCTTTGCCCACAAAATCTCTTGTTAAATTACAAATACGGAAATTAGAAATAGCCATTTGCGTGCATAAATCTTGCATCTTTGAGATATATGACTAATTCTACCTTGACAGACAGGACACATTTGATCCCCTTTTATTCTAGAAAACTATGGCAAAGAAAATATTCATGGGAGAAACCCAAACTTGCTATATTTAAAAATAAATTTCCATCTACGGTTCTGGGCACATCCATAACACAACAACTGGATGAAAATTGCCTGATGGACATGGCATCCTTTACTACTGCACCATTGTTTTTTAAAGTGAATACTTGCAAAAGCCTACCTATTTCTGAATGCACGATTCACATCGCATATCTCAGCGCAAACCTGGTTTTTATTGTTTGTAAAACCACTGATTCTGCCAGGGCACTGGCAGTCGACCAGGTGTTGGATATTGAAGCCATCCCTTATATGATACTGAAAAACTCTTTAAAAATAATGAACTACCAGGGTCCCAAATAAATTTCCTAGGACATGGATAAAAAGTCCTTCTAACTATGTCCCTGTCAACACTCTGGGTAAAAGTCAAAAGTTCTATTTCAACCAGGTCACTATAAAAAAAATCTAACTAACTGCCTTTAGGTTTTAAGCCCATTTTGGATTGAATAATTTTGAGTCAGTCTTTCAAAACCAGTTCCACCTGGTTTTTATGATTAAGTTAATCAATAACCTTGCTGACCAATCAGATTGGAGTATGGAATCTCCTCTTGGCACGTCCCCCTTTCAGATCTATAGTCCAATCAGTATACCAAGTTTCAGTGCCACAATGTTCCCGGGTGATGTTCATGGCTTGCTAGATTCCCCAGCTTTCTTCTCACATGCTATGGGCTGGCACAACCAACTCCCTGCTAATTTAAAGGGCATTCTAAGTAAGAAATTATGTCACTATATATACACATGTACAAATGGGCTATGCCAGTTGAAATCCATACACCCCCTATGGAAGACATGACCTTCCACACAGGGAGTGTGTATTTCAAATGGAGATACCTGAATGGGGGACTCCATTTGAAATCTTCACCCCTGTGTCAAAAAATTTAATTCATGTCTTCCATAAGGGGTATATAGATTTCAGTTGTAACAGCCCAACAATGCTACCTGCCACAGCAAGAGGTGGAATCCCAGCTAGGTTCACAAAGTACTTTATTTGATTTCTTGGAAACTTGAGCTATTGAAGAAAGAATTTGGCACACATTCAAATACCTTACAGCAAAATTCTCACACTGAACTGCAGACTTTTTTATTGGATTTAATGTTCATAGTTTATCTATGCTCTAATTAATTGATTGCAAACACACAATAAATGCAAGCTTTTCTCTAAACTATAACATAAAAAATGACTTTATTTTGATACAAAAACTAAATTGAGGTATTCCAGTTGAAATCCATACACCCCCTATTTGGGAAACACAGGGGGCGTGCAGATATCAAATAGAGTCACCCATATTCAGACACCCAATTTGAATTCACACTTTCTCTGTGGATGATTAAGGTCATAGGGGTGTACAGTTTTCAACTGTGACAGCCCATAATTAACAATTAAAATACCATGCTAAAATTCAACATGAAATTTATACACTGCACAAAACTGACAAATTTAAGCCACATGGCTTTAGAGCATGCTCACATGGCTCTAGAGTACTTCTCTTCTCAGAAAGCTATGGTGACTACATGGTTTGCCAAAAATTTCAGCCAAAATATTGTGTCAAATAATCGAAAAGTAGCCCAATTTACCGCTTACAATTAGTTTCTATGGCACAGTTAAACTACTATAGGTCGCGGGGGACAATGTTAAAAAGTCGCCCAAATTTGTTCTTTACCATTGGTTTTTATGGGACAGAAAATGATCAAAAGTCGCGGGGAAAATCTTCAGAAGTCGCCCAATTGGGCTACCAAATTGCAAGGTTTGGCAACCCTGATGACTACATGTATACATGTTAAATACAATTTCCGCATTGCAATTAGATGTAGCCTGGTCTTTGTGATACGGTTGGTTGTATTTCGAAACACAGCTGTAAATAGGTTGCAACCTGTACACACTGGTTCAGGGTTCATTCCCGCCCATGTGATCAATGCGTGTTAGCACCGCGTTTCACATCAAATTGTTTGTATGCATCATAATGGATGCATAAAATGTCATGTGGTTTCGTTATTGTGTAAATTGGAAATTTGCATATGCTTTAAGGTTGCACAATTGATTTTCCGTACAGCCCAGTTTAACCTTCAGATAGTATTGGGGCTGTGCACATTTTCCACAAGTGCCTCCCCAAAACATTTACATGGGTAAAGTTTACCATACACACCATTATAATGCGGCCTGTCCACCAACATATACCTCAAGTCAATTTATCAAGAAAGTGAGATTACATAGTGTTTTTAGAGACTAAAACTAGCTTCTTTAATAAATGCACCTTGAAGTTATAAATGAATTTAGTGGCCATTTTCTCTTCCCTTTATTTTTTACATTTAAATGTCTCTATCATAGTGAAACTAGCCTGTCCAAATTCAGGTCTATTTTGGCAGGATATGTCATAAATGTTATCAATTATATTTATGTTCATATTTACAGGCATGTGAATGGATTTTTTTTAAACTGCCTGAAAAACAGACTGGAAAAAAAAAATAAAAATGCATAAATTTGGACAATAAAACTGCCTGAATTCAGGCAAAAGCCTGAAAATTCTCATGCTTGTAATATAATTCTATGTTTATTTCAAACACGTCTTTGGAATGAACATTCATCTAATGAATCTACTTAAAATCTGTCAAGATTCAAAATAGGATATAGATTGTTTTTTATATGAATTATTGAAGTGCATTGCATGGTATAAATCCCACTTCTTGGTGTTTCTTTTGTCTATATGATTTACCTAATAGACATTCATATAAATGATGTATTTATTTTTGTATGTGTACGTGTACTAATGTGAACATTGGAGTTTGGCTATGAATCGGACCCAATTTGTTCTTTGCTCTTTGCCTTTTTACATTAGTTGTTTTCTATTTCCATTGCCAAATTGATCTGTTGTATCCATTTAGCTTTAGTGTGTTTTATATTTTTATTTTATGTTAATTATGTTAGGACGAGTATACATTTAAATGTGGTTGCGCTTGCATATATAGCTCATTCAGTCAACCAGATTTACTTCTTCAATGTACACTTTTGTATTTTGTTTTATTTTGCAATTTTGCTCTATATTTATATAATAATTCAATATTGTATTCAAAAGTTAATTCAAACAAATAATATTAATATACAAAATTATAGATATTGGGGTATATTCACCCCTCAGTAACAGATTGACCTGTCAGTTTTCTTTTATTATTATCTTCTGTCTTTTTAATTGTAAATTCTTCTCCTTTATTTCAATTACAGTGTGATTATAACTGAAGACCGAATTAAAAGACTAGTTTGCGTATGACGTCCTGTCAACCAGACCAAATATGGCCTACTGCGCAGGTCAGCAACCAATCACGTCGCGCCTTTGCTCTGACGTCATACGCAAACTATTCTTTTTAATTCAGTCTTCAATTATAAGAGGTTAGTCACAATATTATAGCACTGAATGAATGGCAAGTCAAAGAGTAATCAGGTGAAGAGGTGGTGTTCCACTTTGTTCCACCAGGTTTCACTACCATACGCCTTACCTGTTCTGAGAAATTGTATCCAAATTGAATCACAATTAGTTAGCTGTGCTCCTCTGCCAAAAAGGGAATTATCATCTCAGCAGATGGAAGCATAGCATAGCTTTGAATTAGTTTTGAAAGATTTGCTACAAGTTAAAAATGTGATCAGATATTATTCTGTCCTTACATAGACAAAGGAATTATGACCAAGATTTGAACCTGGGACCTCTAAGATTGTAGACCAGTAGTAAGATTACAGATATTTATCAAAAATGCAAAGGCTAGTTAAAGGGAACACTGTTAAAAGATGGATCAAAATACGACTCTAATTGAAATCACTGTTTAAAACCCAACCATCCTCAGCATATGACATAAATCAGGAAGTTAGATAAGGCAATATTACAATATCATCAAACATGGGTGTGTTCTGATGATAATTCAGTCATTTGATAAGAAAAGAATGCTAATATCCTGGGAACTAATGGCTATTGCTTTTAAAATCCATACACCCCCTATGGAAAATATCACCATCAAATGGAGTCACCCATTCAGGTGACCCCATTTGAAATTCTTACTCCCTGTGTGGAAGATTAAGATTGTGTTTTCCATAGGAGGTGTATAGATTTCAGCTGGAACAGCCCAGTAGAATCAAACAGATTAGACCCACAGAGAACCGACCCGCCATGTTTGCATGTCGCTTGTGGTGGGCAAAATAGTTTACCTCTGGGTTCCTTTGCCATGCACCTGATAAACTTTATTTAAAGTGTGTGTTTGTATGAGTTCTGTGTCTAATGCCGTGTGCCAATAATGCACGCTTTGCAAGGATCAAGCTTATAAGTCAAAGGCACAAAGTTTAAGTTAAAGGCACAAATTATTGTGTGATTTCAGGGTTTTACTGATAAATGCAGGAGGTTCAATATTTCTGTCTCCATGCATGACAAACCAATATTGGTGATTTACCAAAGCATTATGTTCAGGGCAATTCTGAGTCAACAAATGCTGGAGGTATTTGTGTACATCCATATCAAAACGATGCACTTGTCGGCTGCTACATGTGTCTCTTTTTACATAATAGCTAGGAATAAATACCAGACTCATGATCTCATCTCAAGTGGAGGTCACTTCAAATCATCTCCATGTCAAATAGTTTAAAAATCCATAGATCATTCCTCAACCATGTGACTTTGCGATGATTTGAAGTGGCCTCCACTTGAGATGAGTCTGGTATTTATTCTTACCATATATAGCAGCAATCATGCATAATAAACCAATATGGGTGATTTACCATAGCATTATGCACGTGACAATTCCGAGTCATTCTCATTAGGATATAGCCACACCTAGCCAGGGAATATAATTTACCCAAAAGATCAAACATACAAAAATTGGTCCCCTTGAAGGTGTGTGGTCAGATTTTTTCATACTGTGTTTTGTTCCACACATTGAGGCCTTTACCATCATCCGATTTCCGACGATTTAATTAAATTGTACTTTAGACTTTAATTTTAAAAGTAAAAACATGTTTCACAGCGGCCCATAGAACAGTATGGGTGATAACCACCATAGGGGATGAGGCTATCACTTTTCCATTCACAACATCTAAATGGTACATATTTTAGGCCTAACATTCCAGTTCACTGGGATTATGAGCAAAAAAAGAGCTTTCTTCTGATGCCAAAATTTCGATTTTTTTAGGATAAAGTGGGGGTAGGCTTTCGATAAGGTATATTTATTATTGCTGATAGCGATTGATAGGCAAAAGTGATGCATGCTGGGAATGAAACAGGCTCAAAATTGACCGTCATGAGTGATGAATTTGATAGCTTTTGAGCCCTTTTCATTCTCAGCACGCATCATGTTTGCCTAACGATTGCTATCAGCAATATACCCTCTCTGGCTATCAACAACATCAATTACAGGCAAAATGTATGATTTTATAATATGAAATTAGTTAATCTTTTTTTAAACCTGATTTTATTTTTGGTTTAATTGTAATGTTTACACATGTCCCAGCTTAAATGGAATCAGTCAGTCTGTTGTGTTTGTTAGGCAAACGGAACAATTAAGTCATCCATAGTACTCCCACATTAAACGGCCAAAATAGCCAGTGTGGGTTCTTTCATATCTTGTTATTTCAGCTTAAAATGGATAAAAACCTTTCCTGACATTTATTACTATTATATTTCAGTAAAGAATAACAAAATTAAAATATGACGGAAATCATACACTATGGCTTTAAATACAAACAGGAAATTCTAAGTCGCATCAGTTGCATATTCACTTTTCAAAACAAAGACGTCCTGTGACGTGTTCATCATGAGATATCGAATTAGCAAATGACATGATATCACCAGTTTCACTATTTAAACTGGATGGGTAAAAGGTACAGAAGATGAACTTGTGTTCACAGACCGGACCACTGCACCACCGTGCCCATATCAGATGGGCAGTAATAACTCAAATAAAACCAAACTTTGTACCTTGACCCATATCAAGACTCACAGTGTCACTTGAGTTTTAAAAGCAAATTTAGAGTTCCTTTAGATCATCTGAACGTGGCCCGTAGACAAGGACAAGCACATATGTGAGACAATCTGCTCCATGGGGGCCAAAAGAGGCCGTTTTGAAAATTTAGTTACTATAATTATCACCTTATGCAAACACTCAGCTATCATACACTGAAAACACCAAAAGACTTGTATACTTGGTTTTAAAGTTATGTGATGCGTATTTTCTTATGTATTTGATTGTTTTTTTCCCCTACATATTTTTGCTTTTATCTCAATTTCAAATTTGCCGCATTTGGCCCCCATGGACTAGATCGGGTCACATATATAACAAGGCCACCAATTTGTGACTCAATGGTTGAAAGGTTCCAATTTTGTTGAGGTGGTGGTATTTTGAAATCTTCATCTCCTAAGCTTGAAAATGATACATTTAAAATTAAAGTTTATAAATGGTAACATGTTTATAAGGACTTGTTAATTATTAAAATTCTTGTTTTCAAGCATTTTTCGTTTGTTGTTGTTTTTGACTTAATACAGGTTTACCCTTAAAAACAAAAACATATTAGAGAAAATGTGTAGGTTTGCAAATCATCATTCATCAGGACAAAGATATGAAGTATTTAATCAAACTGATGACATCAGATATGTCAATAACATCCTGCCAATTTAGCAAGAACACCATCTCTCCCAGGGGCCCTGTAATTGGAAGAGATTCTCCAAACAATTTTGGTAAAATAATCAGATATAACATATCATATGACCTAGAGAGTCATAAAGAGTCATAAAGTGGTTTTTATTAACTCTTTTTCAGGACCAAATAATAAATTTTTTATGTATGATACACAGTACGAAATACTCCAACCAACCACGGTACTTTTAGTGCACAATCGCAGACGTAACACCAAAATGCATTTGGCATGCAACTGCAACAAATTGCACACCCTGAACCGAGGAAGGTTCTCATATCAGTGACATGACATTTACATTGATTCCGTGTAGAAATTATCCGAGGTATATTGATAACACTGATTGGTCATAACCCCCTAATGCTAAAAGTACTGTTTTGGCATAATTAGGCTAAAAACCAGGCAGTAGCAAATATGAAGCCTTGTGCATAGGAAGGGGCTATAAGTTCTGTATACATTGTATTATATGTGACACGATCTGCTCCATGGGGGCCAAAGGAGGCATTTTTAAAAATTGAGTTACTATAATTATTACCTTGTAGTAACATTAGGCTATCATATACTGAAAACACCAAAGTTCTAGCATACTTGGTTCTGAAGTTATGAGATTTTGTGATGTGTATTTTTTTATGTATTTTATTGTTTTTACTCCATATTTTTGCCATTATCTCCATTTCAAATTTGCTGCCTTTGGCCTCCATGGACCAGATCATGTCACATATTGGTGCTCTGTACCAAAATAGAGCATTCCATTTGAAATCCGTATAGCCCCTCTGGAAGACATCATCTTAATCTCCAACACAGGGGTGGTCACTTTCAAATCACAGATTCACACTCCCTTTGTAGGAGATTAAGGTTGTGTCTTCCATAGGGGGTGTATGGATTTCAACTGGAATAGCCCAATACATCTGATATACTTACAGTCCTTTCCAGTTAGATTCATGTATGGTATATCTTGGACTCTAAACATGCATACTCTGTTAAGAAAAATAGCAAATAATTTAGAGTAAGAACTTAGAGAATATTAGTGATTAGTTAGGTAAGCAAATTTCTGCCTTAAAATGTTACATGCTTTGAGAATTAAAATAATGTTTTAGCCTCTGTAATGCACTTAGTATCATTTCATATGATAATATATGTTACTTTAAGTACATCAAAGAGACCAAAGTCTGAATTGTTGTACATCATAGGTGCAGGACAGGGGCTGAAAACAATACCTTTACTAGCATTCTCAAGCACTTTGTTTAAATGAGCTTCTGATAGTGATAATAATAAAATACAGCAAATAATACTTGCACGTCACCATCTCTTGATGTGACAAGGGAGAAGCAGGTCATTACACATGCACATCGTAAGGGTAGCACTAGACGCTAAAACTAAGGGGGGGGGTTACCAGGAAGGGATCCACAGGCTTTTACTATATGAGAAGTTATTTGGGTGTCCAACTGGTGTACATTGGGGGTCCCGGACGCCCAATGTAGGTTAGTGCCAACACTGTGCATATCTGATGTGAATATACATGTATCTCTCTTCAGGGAAAATGTTGTTCTTTTTTAACAATTCTAAAGAAAAAAATGAAGATGTTTAACTAACATTTTAGTGACATTTCACCACTACACTAATGATTTCATCAGACTGGCAACCCATCACATCTAGTATATAAGGCAAATGCTGGTGAACTTAACTCAAAGTCCGGCAAGGCCCGCAGAACTGGCATAGTATTTGTTCGCGGGCAACTCAACCCAAACCTCCATGTGGTGTCGGATGGGTAACGCAAACTTGGGCAATGGGGAACAGGCTTGGATGAGAGGAAGTCAAGCTAGCGGAGGATCATGTAAAGTTTTGACCACGTTCTAGCCCTTCCTCGGCTGACTCGGCCTATGTGTGGCTCTGAAGAGATACCATTTGTTTTAAGAAGACTACAAGACTGAGAAATTACATTGAAATCACAGTACGAGTTTACACAAAGAAACATATGCAACGTGGCAGCAAGCTGAAAGGAAATAAGTAAGATGCAGTGAACCATGCAACGTTTTGTGACTGAATGAAGATATACAGGTGCAATTTGACAAAGGAGTGAGTACTGGCGCAAATAACCATAGGAGTTGAAAACGCCATACAAATCTACAAAAAACAAAAACTAAACTTAACTCAAAATTATCATCGGGAGTCAAGGTGTTTAACATCACAACCCAGCTGAAGGTCAGTGGTTCTGGCCGCAACGTTGGTTGCTCCAAGGTATGTTTATCTGGTTGACTAGATTTAATCTTGTCTCTCGCTTAACTCAAAATGTTTGAAAATGGTGTTTATCCGCTTTGCATCTGAACTCTTCATACAGAATTATACGGTACTCAAAACTTACTTATTGAGAAATGGTTCTAATAGCTGAGATGAAGGCGACACTCTCTTCTGAGGTGGAGTCATGAAGGTACCCAAGTAGTTTGCCATTGTAGCAAAACACTGCCCTGTTATAAATGCATCATACCCTGCATCATGAAACTGCTCTGACTTGGTGTAATCGGTGTAATTCTGTGCTACCTCTGGTAAGAGGTGGAGAAAAGAAAAAATAAATAGCTTCATATTCTAATGTTACATACATTGAATAGGCTATTCCAGTTGAAATCAATACATCAAAGCCTACAGTGGACAAATGCAGGAAATGAATGCCCTGCAGTGGCGCATCGTGGCGCTCTTACCCGGGGGGCTGAAGAAAATTAAATTTTGCCGCCCCTTCCTCAACAGCCCGAAAAGGTTGACCCAAATTTTTTTGGTGGTTTGAAAAAGTGAAGAGCAAAAAAAAAAAAAAGGGGGGGATTTTAGGTGCATTCTTTCAGTTTTTTATACTTTCTCGCGCACCCAAAGCCCCCCCCCCCCAAAATACGCGCATGCCCTGCATTGACACCTGTAACACACATTTGCCACACAATTTTGGATTCAATGGCAGCACTAACACTTAAGTACCTGGCGAACGCCTTGGTTTTGTAGGTGTTGAGCCCTGCACATTTTTAGTCTGGGCATCACGTTATTGAGGACACACCCTGTCCAACCAAAAATTAAAACAATAATTTTGCATGTGTAGAATGTGTCAAGAATGATAAGTTTACACAAAGGCTGGTAGTATTACAATTTGGTATTGTAACATTGTTCCAGAAAGGTATTAAAAGGTGATGAAAATTTTGACAATAAGTGTCTTCTCCAACATAATTTTCACTGGTTAGTGTTTTCAAGAACATCTGCTACCACAAAATGAGTGTAAATGCGCAAGTTGGTAGTTTTGAGATGTCCTGGCTGCTGCGTTGGTGTTCTTTGCTTCACGCACAGGTTTAAGCCAATAGTATGTCTGTATTATGTCCTTTGTGAATGGGAGCACAAAGGGCCATTCATGAGGGACGTACTGGCTTGTACAGGTGTGCGGCAGACAAAGAACGGCGCACATAAACATTTTTTTCTTTTTCGTTTATGTGCGCTGGCTGCTCTGGTGAAAAATTATAAAATTTGTTCATTCTATCAACCCAGAGAATTAAGTATAATAACTTTCATACAGTCATACTTATGTATACCTATAGATTTACATCTTCCGCTCTTCTCCAGCGTGCCTCTGTGGCTCAGTTGGTTAGAGCGTTGTGCTAGTATTACATAGGTTGCCGGGTTGAATCAGGCCAGATTCACCGTTTTTTTGTTGTTGTTTTTCAACGTTTATATGTGCTGGCTACTCTGGGGAAAATTTGTTGACACAAACAACTGGGAAGAAAACAAATAAAACAGGCACAAGACAAGTAGAAGAATGGGCTTCATAGAGTGTCAATTGTTCTTACCAAATTGAGGCTTATTGAATTGGTTTCCATCTAAATGCTTCCATAAGTCATTAAGAGCTGTACTGGGTATCATATTCTGAAAGGAAAAATAATGTCAAATGATATTCATCTCAAACAGATGTATGTAGCACAAAAAGAAGCTAGCATGTAAACAGTTGAGCACTCTGTAAAAGCTCAAATATGCGAGAAAGCCAGGTATCAGCTAAAATTCAAGAATGCTCAGAACACACAGACACAGGACGTTCCAATCTATGTGTCATTATTAATCTAAGATCCTCTCTTTCTGGTTCCTTAAGTTTCTTGCAAACAATATGATCTCAAAGTATGTTATATTCTCATAAGGTTAATACTACTACCTATTCTCTGATTGCTAAATATGCTTTGCATGCTGACCATAGGCTTTAACATAAAAAATTTTGGGATATTTTCTTTAAATATCAAGAACTATCTCAAGAACCACTGAACAAATAGTGGGCTTGTTAGTACTCATTTCAATGCATTTTTCATGCTGATTCTAAATAAGGTCATGAATCCAATTCTAAATATTTTTGGATATTCAAAGACAATTTAGACTTTGTCGTCTGCAGTCAACACCAGTGTGTAAAAAGTTAACCAAATTGCAATCATGGGTCTTCTTACCTTAAACGGTTGATTTGATGCCATTACTTTAGTGTCTATGAGCTTTGGAAACACACATGTAGCTAGAGCCTTGAATTCATTTAATGACTGAAACAAAACAAGAAATAATAACATCATATATAAAAAACAATGTCAAACAATGTTCTCCTTTCAAGATTTTTTTTTTTCTGTCAAGCATAAACAAACAGCTGAACCCAGTGAGATAACACTGACAAAACTACATACAAGTCAAGTGACTTGGTGGAGGCTGTAAGTTGGTCGCCGTAGATAGCCGGTCGGAGCAATTTTACAGGATGGACAAGTGTAGCCGACAATCAGGTGTTACCCTGATTGGAACTGACTGTAACAAGGACTTTATATGGGTCATCTACCCCACCTTTCCAGATGAACCACAGGGAAAGCGGACCTTCTACACCAAAGGCAAAGACCTTAACCAGTGTGCCATACTACTCCTCAACCAAATTGGGCTATTAAAGTTGAAATTCATACACCGCCTATGGAAGACACGACCTTAATCATCCACACTAGGAGTGTGAATTCATTACTTGAATGGGTGACTCCATTTAAAAACTACACCCCCTGTGTCATATCTTCCATAGGGGTGTATGGATTTCAAATGGAATAGCCCCTTTTCCTCTCCTGACGCTTAAATTAACATAAGCGCGAATCAGTCACACAATATGTAGTTCTTGTAGCAACTGCACCCAGCTGTGTGTTCGCCATTCTCTATCAATCCACTATGTTATGAGTCCCACCTATTATGAGCTGATCATAGTATAGTGCACTGTGGGCACATTATATCAGCAAAAATGAGCAACAACTAAAATGTTTGACATATGTGTGGTAATAAAATCTGCATATACATACCTCTGGTAAGGGACAACTGAACTGGTGTAGTGTATGCATAATATCTAATAACATGTTATGTCCAATGATCAATTTGCCTGATTCTGACAAGATTTGGATCACCCTAGCAAAGCCTGCCGCCTCATCTACTTCATCCTAAAGAAAAGAAAAGAAATCAATCAATAATTCAATTAAAAATCTTCTATAAATTTGGGGAAATGAGTGAAATTCTCTTGGTTAGGCAGAAATTGTACATAGGGGAATGGGCACTTCAGCTGAAATCCATACACCACCTATGGAAGACATAACCTTAATCTTCTACATAAGGAGTGTGAATTTCAAATGGGGTTACTTGAATGGGTGACTCCATTTGAACTCTACACACCCAGTGTGGGAGATTAAGGTCATATGTCTACCATATGGTGTATGGATTTCAACTGGAATAACTTATTTCGGGAAAATATCTGACTGCTTGAACATGCAGGATGCAAATGGGTTGTTATAACTTTGTTTGTTTTTGAAAATTTGCTACCAGTTGACTAAATCTTCAAAAGACACCTAAAAGAAACCAATTTATAATTTGTGTGCAAACAAGTGTTTCAACTTAATCAGTGTTTCTAGAAGTACTATAAACCGTTTTTCTGCAATTAACCAAATTGACTTCTAAATACTTACAGTGCAATTAGAGATTCAACAACTCTTCCTATACCTTTGTACAGGAGCCAAGCGTTGTTAATCGGTGATGAATCCACAGTCCAGTAGCGTATACGCGAACGCAAGGTTACGTGTACGTGTTACGTATGAGCGCGTAAAAATCGTCATGCCTGGAACGTATGCGAAAACATGAACCCTCGTATGTTGGCCGTAGCAGTTAAATATTACTGCTTTGTTCTTTTGTTTTATTGCTAATATCAACAGAGAAATACAGCGATCTTCTTGTAAGGTTGAGTGGGAATGACAAACGGACATTCCTAATGAGAGAATCATGTGAATTAGACATCTTTAGCTTGTTTCGTTGTCCGGCGCGTCTGCATGGTTTACTTCGTAAACCACTTAGATGACGCGGACACATCGTTGTTAATCGGTGATGAACAACGGTGAAACATGATTGAATCCCTAAATAAACAATATGAGTTTTTGTTTTAACTCTCCTCTACCGTGTGAGGTCCAATATTTTGAGCAGTGGATGCCGCACTACAATTTCATTTGCGTATTACACTCTAGAATGCAAGTGTGTTCTGCTGCTGCCATGCACTGTGTGATAGACAGCATGCAGACACCAATAAAATTCAGCGCTTACAAGCTAAACCACGGCCACTGACTAAGAATATTCAATTCATTTCTCACAATTAGTAACTGCATTTTGAAAACTTCAAAAAACAAATTTTATTTAAAACTTTTATATTTCATGTACATTGCACAAAGTAAGCAGGTATGTCCGGAGTTTTTTCTCTGTTATATCTGCCTATACATGTTATGTTTCCATTTGTAAATTCATGTTTAAATGTGCTAGTGTGCGATGCTTAATTCTTCTTTCCCTGTATATTGATATAATAAGAATAACGATTAAGCATCATTAATTTGATCTCGTGCGCTAGTTGTAATGTTTGAATGTTTCCATGTTCCAGTGTATGATGAGTAAGCCTCTTCCTCTGTTTGTATGATTATATTAGGCTGGCGGGTAAGCATCATTAATTGATCTCGTATACTGGTATGTAATGTATTGTTTGTAAGTCTGTTCACCCTTGACTGCTCATATCCATAAGTACCAGACTTGAGTCCTGTTTATCAGGGACAGTCTGTGTAGCTCAGTGGTAGAGAGCTCGCCCGATAAGCGAGAGGTCTGGGGTTCAAGTCCCTGCACAGGCAGGTATGTCCGGAGTTTTTTCTCTGGTATATCTGCCTATGCATGTTATGTTTCCATTTGTAAATTCTTGTTTAAATGTACTAGTGTTCGATGCGTAATTCTTCTTTCCCCTGTAAGCTACTTTATTTGCTGTATATATATATATATCACTTGTATGAGCAATGTATGTACACTAAGCTTATAAATGGGCCATTCCAGTTGAAATCCATACATCCCATATGGAAGACATGACTTAAATCTTCCACACAAGGTGTGTATATTTCTAATGGAATCACCCATTCAGGTAACCCCATTTGAAATTCACACTCCCTGTGTGGGAGATTAAAGTCATAACTTCCATAGGGGTATATGGATATCAACAGGAATAGCCGGATCATTATTTTGTAAGCTAATCCCTACTCACCAAGTCTGACTTGAGCCTCTGTTGTTCAAGTTTCTTCTGATCTTCCTCCCCTGCTTTCCTAATCATGATGAATCGTTCATTCTATAGAAGCAACCATACATTTCCCATTAATCTAGATACTGAAGCACAGTTTGATTAATTCATAGTTCAATTGCTTGCTATGCTTTTATATTGGGAATTCAGAAAACAAGGTTTTGATGGGTTTGTGGTTAGTCAAGCATAAAACTGTCAACAAAATAGACTACCTCGTAACATAAACCGTGAAGACATAGACAGTTATCTGGATCGTAATTCTAAAGAAATTTCACATCAATCTTTTCAATCAATCAATCTTTATTTCATTCAAAATACAACAATACAATAACAGCAAAACATACACATTTGAATGAAGAGATGCTCAGAAGGCCAAAAAGGCCTGAACAAACACCCCCTTAACCTAATAGCCTAAGTTTCATAATTTATCTAATAAAAAACAATTACATACATACAAACACCCGCCCCCCTCCACCCACCCTCTTTCATAAAAGACCATGTATGTCTTACTCGCATATGTTGGATTAGCGTGTTAATACTTTGTCTCTGACTCAGTTATGACTGCAATATAAACTCAATTATTGCAAAACAATTATTACAAGAAATGCCATGGTAAATACATATATTCACCAATGTGATTTATCTAACAATATCTGTAACTCTGACATTGAATGACTTTACCTTGCATTATCTAAGCCCTGGTCTCAACGTCATGCATGCACAGAGGCTCATAGCACAACATTCCATTGGTTTGCGACTGATAATGCAATTGAGTGGACAAGAGTTGAGCTATAGACCTTTTCTTCGGTAAATTGATTCGATGGTAGGTTTGAAGACTATCTTGTCTTTGTGTTCAGGCAAGACGACCATAGCTTCAATGGATATGCTGCAGATGACCTTCAATGTCTTCACTGATAGATGCTCGTAGGTATCGTACACCTTTTTTTTAAAGCAATTTTAGCAATGGTAATTTCTTTCTCACACCCTGCTGAAACTACCAATACCTGAGAAATACAATACCCTAAGAAAAAATGGTCTACTGACTTTGTAACAGAGAGCAAACTATGCACTCTAAAAATGACAATGAAATTATCTCATTAATGCTAATGTACTGTCTGTACATAAGACAGTACCTTCAGAGTGGGTACAGGTATTACAGTATGGATCAGACATTACATACAGGCTGGGGCAACTGACAGTCATCCCTATTGGCTACAAAAAGTACAATGTCAAATCAAAAGCAAGTAGACCCTTTTTTCTGGAGTGAACGGTCACATGGGAGGGCGGTCACAGGGACTTGCTGAATTTATGACAGTATTGATATTGGAAGCACTTTATAATTGAATAGGGTGTTTGAGGTAGACTATTTTAATTATACTTGTTCAACAATGAATGTGTTGATGCAATTGGTTTGTATTATCTAGTCACATTTAAATATACTGAAAGAAACAGATTTTGCTATTTTATTTTTATTATCTTACTCTGTTATAAAACTTAGCTTGTGCAAAGCCAAGGAGGTATAGCTCCCAAGTGTATGCAACTGTATCATCATGCCATCACCAACAATTTTGAGAAAATAAACTAATCATATCGAGGGCTGAGAGCCAGAAAGCCTAACTCACAAAATATTCCTTTGTGAGTTATGGCTTTCTGGTTCTCAACCCCTGATATAATGCATTTTCCTACCTTATTTTCCCCTGTTTGTGTGTCTAAATGAAGTCCAGATGTGAATCTGAAACCATACAGAGAAATTAACAAAAAAACACTAAAAGATTAAAAAAGAAATGTACCCCACTCCAACTCCAGTTCTACACTTATTTTGTAAATCAAATTATAGTAAAAATAACACTTGCTGACATAAGGTCAACCATTAGAACTCCTGGGGTTGATTTCACAAAGAGTTACTGCAAATCATAAGTCCAAAATTCATTGTAAGTAATAACTCTTCTATAGTATTCATATGTTAGGGTACTTACGATGGATTAAATCCAGGGGTACAATATCTCTGAACTTTTTGTGAATCAAGATTGATTCCCATAAACTTGCCTTGCGTGAATCAAGGGAATCCTGTTAACTTACTGCATGTAAAATATGCATGCTTTTAGGAGAATCAACCCACCCCTGGTAAGTAAATAAATTCAGAAGCAACGAACAGAAATCGAAGTCGTTATTCTACTGTATAATTTTTAATTAATGGACTCTATTCTAATCATGGTTTGACACTTAAGCTGTAAAATATTCTATTTTGTGTAACATCCTATATGAACTCTTTCATTTAAAAGATTTTTCTGGAATAGGGAGTAGTTGTTTGCTTACTTTGACCTCACAGCTTGGTATGTCAGCTTTCTTCTGAACCTGAAAAATGAAACATGGATCAAATTAACTACTGACAAGTCTGCCCTCTAGTGTTATTTGGACTCAGAACAAGTTTGCAATTCAATTAGAACTTATTCACATTATCGTCAGTTATGTATGGCAACTTGGTAAGAGTGTTGCACTTGACAATAGAAGGTATTTGCAGAGTGCTGGTGAAACACATTTTTAATATTAAGAGTTAGGATTTACGGCTGGGAATTAGGTACTGAAATTTAAGCTATTGTCTCATGTATTTTGAGAGTGTTAAGGCGTGTCGGAGTAGTCAATGCCTTAAGATCCGGAGTGCAATATATCATTAATATATTCTTGTTCATTGATTAACTTAACCCTAACAGGACCAAGTACTACAAAATACTACTTGATATATGCGCTGTTCGTGCGTGCATCCCACGTGGTGTGATGACTTAATCGCCCTAAGTGATATATAGGCACGGTTTCAGCTGGCCAGCGAAGCCCAAGACCGATAACGTGGCAAGGTGTCGCCGACCCAGTGCTTGGCATGCGAAGGGTCTCGGGTTCGAATCCCACCCAGAGCAAACAACTTCTTTCTTTCTTTTCTCTCTTTATTCCTTCCTTCTTTCCCTTCCCGTCACGAAAAAGCCCTGAGGGGGTTAGGCTTAGAGTGGTTCATGTAACCATAAAAATCAGTTGCATGAATTTATATACCACGGCAAAGTACTCACCCATTACAAGGTTCAAGACTTAACGTCTGCTTCCCTGAATCATTGATGAAATCTTCTACAAGCTTTCTGTTAACAAATGGAAATAAAAGATGAACAATATTAACTCCAACTCATGTTGCACTACATTTCTTTCACACACTCTCTTTTTGATGAAGCACATTGCATAAGTATTGAATTAGGGTTCCAACTGGCTATTGAAAAATATCAGTAAAAGATCGCTAACATATCGCAGTACAACTGGGGTAATGTTGCAGGACCCATTCCTTATGTGATAATCAAGGTTAGTAAATCAGTAAATACAAATGCAAAGAACTCTGCAGAAGACTACAGAATAGCTAATAATCAGTATGCCGTCTTGGACCCGGTACTGCGTCATCCTACATGTAGATCAACAACAATTTAAGACAGGTCTTTGAAACCACCCATTTTATAAACAAGGATGCAAGGTATATTTGAATGTTAAAATTAAAAACAGTGGCTTAAGGTCAAAGTTAATAAGGTTTGTCTCTGGATTTCATGTGGTATGGATTTTTGGGCATATTGGCATAGAGATACTCACATGACTCCATTGACAAAGTCTTTCTCTTTTTCCGGTATTTCCATTGGTTTCTTGGCAGCAGGGGATACAAATGCTGGGCTTGCTTCAGGCGGAGCTGGTAAACCTTGCTCATGCATGTTATGTCTCTCACGAACTAACTCTAGCATTCTTTCCTTGTCACTTGGTGTAAGGTATGGTATACCTGTTTAAATAGAGAGAAATTATAAATGAGACTGAAATTTTGAGACAAATAAAGCTGACACACAAGAGGAATGGTATGGGTTCTATAAAAGAGATCCCAAGGCTTGATAAGGGTGTCATTTCCGCCCCATGGGCATGATTAAGGACAGGGAAAATGCGCGATGTGCAAAAAAATGCAGAAAATTTCGCATTTTGGGTATAATCACGCATTTTAGGTCCGACCGCAAATGATTTGCCCAAAATAACCATTTTTCAAGTACAGATTTTCCAAAAACCTGAAGTTTTCACTAAAATCAAAAAATCCATAATGATTTGCAACGCAATCCATGTTAAAAAAAGTATAGAAAATATGCAAAAAATTGTAAGAAAATTAGTATAGAAGAAAGACAGTGAACATTTTTTAATATTGCATATATTTGAACTTTTGGGGAGAAAAATCATGCATTTGGGTAAAAAATGCGCAAATTGTGCATTTTTACGCATTTTCAAAAACTGGTGCACGCATTTTACTCTCAAAAATAGCGCATTTTCCCTGTGCTTAGGCATGATGTTTCTCAGGAGTGGGGAAACGCCCACAATATTTAATTTTGAACTATATCTGGAAAAATATGGCTGAGATGATCGAGAATTAGATATTTTGATTATAGTTATGTGTATTGCTTAAAGATAGCTAAAAGTATAATATATCTCGAAAACAGTTAGATGCAATTTTGAAATTTTGAAACATTTCAGTTGTATGAAATGCGTATCAATTATTTTATTATACCTGGTTCCTTTCACGGTTAGAACAACTACAACATGCCATATGAACTTACCTTCTCTAAACACCTTGTTGAAATCAAACCCATGACTAGCAAGGAAATCCATGCTAGAACTCTATACAATGAAATACAAAAAAAGAAATTGTGTTTTAATAAAAAATAAAGGTCAGTAGTATAAAAGTTAAAATTAGGTAAATGTGGCACAACATCCAATGGGGGAATAACACACAAGGTATAAACTAAGTTGAGAATTTCGAAAAGATAACTTTTGTTTTTTTAAGGATAAAAAGTAGAGACCAGCTATCAGTATAGACCACTTGGCATGTGACGTCATTGCCCGGCAGTATGCGTGCGCATTATGACAATTTACATTGTTCTTTGCCCTGCAGTGTGCGTACGCATCATAGTCTGCTAAGGGCACATGCATTTAAATCGCCCGCCACATTTCATACAGTACAAGAAAGCCATTGATCAGTGTAGTGGCTCGTTCGAGCATATCGATAGACGAGTCCCTCGCCTTTGTTGATAAACAGTGATGTCAAGTGGTCTATACAGGTTGTGACCAGCTCTAATCGTAAAATGAAGGGATGATGTGTGAAAATGAATAACACACACTTGCACAGAAGAGGAAACTTAAATGAGTGCAATAGGTCTACTACCTGAAATTCAACTCATACCCTGACACTGTCACCTACCTGACATAGAAACCTCTGATCACGAGCATCTCTAAGTGTTGGCCGTGGAAAGACATAGAAGTTGAATGGATGTGCTACATATCTGAAAGTAGTGAGAGAAACAACTACCAATTAAAATATGTAATTGTGCTAAAACCTGCAACGTGTACAATTATCAATTCAGTGTGTGAAATGAGACAAAAGTGAGTCCTACTCTCACAAATGTTTTATCTATTGGGCCATGCACCACATTGGAGAAGACCTGCTTTAAATTACGACTCGCTTGTCAAGATTTCAACATCTGCGGTCAAGTTGTGATGAATAAAATTTGATCCCTATTCCGTACTCACACTCATTTATTATCAACAATAACTTGCCTTGAATTCTTGCCATCATATTTGAAGACACACACCCCAAACTGAACTAGTAAGAAGTCCATTGAACCCTGAAAAGAAAAATACACATAGTAATTAGTATGTAAACACCTCAATGGCCATTATTCAAAAACTGGCTATTGTATGACAAATCTGTAAAATGCGTTGGAAGCAGAATTTATTTCTGCGCATTTTGACACCTCATTTGATACGATAGCCCAGAAAACAATAAAACACCAGTCAATTTAATATAGCGAGGTCCAGATTTGAAAGTTGCACTTGCATACAATACAAAAACACTCAGATATCATGACACAGATTTTCTTCCATTATACTGAATACAAAATCAATACAATTTACTACAACCTTCAAATCTTGGGTTACATTGATTTAAATGTACGATGTGACGTCAATATTTAGTCAATTGCAACAAATCAGGTGTCAAAATATGAAGAAATAAATTCTGAGCTCCAACGCATTTTACAGATTTGTAATACAATAGCCAGTTTTTGAATAATGGCCATTATTTAAGGGGGTTAGTTACTTTTTTTGAGATGTTTATAATTAACATGATCTGTAATAAAAAGGGCAGCTTATAACATAGCCATTCTGGGGCTTCAAATTGCTGGCTGTCACTTGAGCCAAGATGTACATGACAAATTACCTAATGGGACATTTCATTTAAAATCCATACACCCCTATGAAACATATGACCAAATCGTCCGTACTGGGAGTGTATTTTAAATGGGGTTACCTGAATGGATGACTCCATTTGAAATCTACACCCCCTGTGTGGGAGATTAAGGTCATGTCTTCCATACGGGGTGTATGGATTTCAACTGGAATAGCACAATAAAGTGTCTAACAAGTAAAGACTCGACTACACTATTTTGCAAAAGCCTTTCGCACTGGCCGACCGATCACGTAAAAGAACTACGGCATGCCTGCATCATGCGATGATGCGCAGATTGATCGGCGAATGAAGTGATGTGATTGTGATGATGATGTGATTCAATTACCCAATCTGAACCCAATTTCATGTTTACGTCGTAAACTGATCCAATCTGAGCAGTGTAAAAGGTTTTTGCAAAATATGTGTAATTATTCAAAAGAATTCTTTGAGGACCAAGACACGAGTACAGGACAATCAATCTGGATTTGAAGAGAATAATCCTAGGATCATGAATAGAAGAGTGGGGCCCGCTTTCAAATCACACTTATGATCCTCTCCTGACTGACATAAAAACAGCACCCAGTCATCTGCAGTCTGTATCAGCCCATCCTGAAGGAAGGATCATATTATCTGAAATGCTTTTCCACCAAGAAAGTGTTAAACAATCATTCTAGTCAGGAAAAATGTTGGTGTATGAAGCTTACCTGTCTAAGTTTGTGATATCTGTCAGTAGGTGTATCAAATGCATTAGGATTTACATAATTATGGAGTCCTGTGAATTCACCATCTATGGCAACAAACGACGAGTGTTTGATGACGTCGGTCAGAATGCGACAGGCACTCTTGAAATCTGAAAAAAAAAGATTTGAAGATCTTACATAAAAGTGTACAGAAAATCAATTACATTGCGAGACAGATTAGTTTTGCACACTCAATAAGCCATTGAAACTCAATACTGAGTTTAGCGTCCCACTTTTTTCAGCTCATAGTCATAATGAGGCAACTATTTCATTATTCATTACCCGGTATTCATTATTTTCAAGGTTTCATTATCAGCGGCCTTTTACCAATGCTTATGTGCTTTTGTTCATTCTATATAGGCCTAATTAATCGCCAGTCCCAAGTTAATGTCACAAACAGCACACATCATACTTTTATAAAAGTAAAATTATCTTGCTTTTTGTTTTTCAAGTTTTAAAACAAACTAAATGTATTCCGAAGTATACAAATCTTCTTCACTCCAATTTGTACCAAAATCTCCGTATACATTTGAGGATTGGGGGAAATGGGGGGGGGGATTGACTCATTTATACAAAAATAACAATCATGCAGAACATTATGAAATAATTCTTATTGGCACCAATTTGTTAAAAATAGGTCTTTTATAGTACCCCTAGTTAAATTATTTACAATATAAACAATGTCCATCTGATAAAAACATTTTGGCTAGGCTAAGTTCTTGTCTACCCTGGTATCCCAGGTATAATTGAAATAATTGGATAGAGCAAGGGTCAAAAATCTGTATATTTTTAATGCTCAAATATTTACATGAATTCTTCTAATAATTGTCAAGGCTTTCTATAGTTTTTGAAGGGTTCAAATACAAAAAAGGGGGGTTTAAAAATTTGAAAGAACAAATTTTCTTTCAGGTTTAGTAGTAATTTGCACAATTAATAATGAATTATTTTCAGATTTTACATCTCAAACGCGGCACAAAATTCATAACGTGGGCGGCGGACGCTAAACTCAGAATCAAGTTTCAAGTGCCTAAACATGTACGGTACCATAATTCGCCATTTTGGGGGTTCAGTTGTTTAAAAAATGAAGTATTTTGTCAAAACGAGAGTCAAACTTGGTACATTTGTACATATTATTTCTTTCTGCAAACGGTCATGTTAAGGGGGTACTACACCCCTGTGGTAAATTTGTGACTATTTTTGCATTTTTCTCAAAAAATAATAACACACTGGTAACAAAAGTTATGTATATTATTGGGGCAAGGAATCCAATTACTACACTGGAATTTCAGTGATTCAAGACAAGCGGTTCAGTATATATGATCGGAAATGAGGTACATCCTAGCGGTACCTTATTTCTTATCATAAATAACGAACCGCTTGTCTTGGGTCACTGAAATTCCAGTGTAATAATTGGATTCCTTGCCCCTATAATATACATAACTTTGTTACCAGTGTGTTTTTAGTTTTTGAGAAAAATGCAAAAATAGACACAAATTTATCGAGGGGTGTAGTACCCCCTTAAAGGAGTGTTTCGTGATCCGAGCATCCTCTTTTTATGACATTTTTCAGTACATTTCCACGAAAAAAAGCCTATTCCCAAAATTTCAGTTGATTCCGATTTTGCGCTTTGCGAGTTATGCATGATTATGTGTATTACACTGCTCCATAGACAATGCGTTGTAATTTCGTTCTGGTGCACCAGAACGAAATTCAAATTTCACGATATCTTTGCAAAACGAATTAATCTGCAAGAAATATTGTGTACATAAACATTATGTAGCCAGAGGTTTCCAGTGATATAAAAATCTCAACTTTTTTTGAGAAAAAGGGGGATGAGGCTGTGGATCACGAAATGCCCCTTTAATATACAAATCTACATGAAATTGAATTCACAGTTGATATTACAAGAATCTTTGCGCAAATTAATTCACGGATTCGCATAGGATTTTTAAGCCTGGTGCCTGGCCTTGACGCAACTTTGAACTTTAAGGGCGTACTACACCCATATTGGTTTGATTGGTCTAAAAAATATTTTTTCATTTAATCGAGCTAAGCTTACCGGAATACCGAAATTACTGGTTAAGCTTACGTATTTTTACATAGAAAACAAGCATTACAGATCGACTCACTTGTTTTGGTTACATCCATATTCAATGCCTGAAATCTACAAATTCTTTGATAACTGTTTTAGGTGCCGGAATTTCCTACAAAGGACCACAAATTCATCAATATAATCATCCGACCCGCCACACAAACAAAATCTTCACATGACCTGTGAACTCCAAATCACGAACTGTTTTGGTAGCAATAGTGTTGGGCAAATCGATATAATAAATTGAAAGTGTTTTTAAATTTAAAATAATTTTATTGGGGGAGGGGCAGGGGCGGCGCCTAGGGGGCGCCAGGGTATTTTGATAGGGACTGGCGAGTCGCTTTAAAAGTTTGTTATGCGGCGCGAGGTGTCTGAGGGGAATGTGCCCCCTCATAATTAAAAAAAAATCAAAATGAAAGCCCAAATGAAGCCATCTGATGCATCATTTTCACCATTTTATTTTATTTCTATTTTCCCGACTTCCAGCCCGCAAATTTTAGCATTTTAGGCGCCTACACAATCCTACGTTCAACTTTTCTTATTTTTTCCATGTCATCCTTTCTTATATTACAAATGATCGGGCATTATATTTTAAAATCGCGTTGGTCAGCATTCGGGTGCAAGACGTCCGAAGGGGGAGGTCCCCTTCCCTTCCCCTATATATAGCCATGGCAAGGGAGCCCGGGCAAGGGAGATGGCTCATTTTCTTCTACTCCCTCCTCTCAGTCCCCTTCTCGCTCCACTGTCCCCTCTTTCTCTTCCATTCACCTCTTTTTGCGCACTGCCCCCGGGGTACCGTATATTCCAGACTTGGGCCACAACATGATTAGAGTGGAAATACAATTGAAAAGGTAAAACGAAAAGCAATATTAAATTAAATTAAGGTACAGTTCACAAACACTTGTAAGGGGGGCCTGATGCAAAAAAAACTTTCATAGCGAAAAATTTTCGCCCCCCCCCCTTTACAGACCTCAAAATTTCAGCCCCCCCTTTTGACATGAAAATTATGGGTCAACCCCATAGAAAAGCATATAAACTTAATTTTTCCAGGAAAATTTGTGGTCATTTTTTTCAGGGCCCCCCTTAGGAGGGTCAAAAATTTTCAGGTCCCCCTTTTTGCATCGGGCCCAACAAGTGTTTGTGAACGGTCCCTAATATGTACTCCCATTTGGTCCTGCTGTTTTTAATGGTGTCATATATTGCTGTGTTGGTAATTTTATCTTAATCATTAGCATTATCATTATATCATTAAGGTAGGCTAAATGATAAACGTCCGGGGGTACTCAACTTTGGAGGTGACGGTATATGTGCCTGTCAATAGGTCCCCTTTTTTGAAGTCGAACGCGATTACCCCTCTTTTGAACTGTTATACCAAATGACCCACTTTTGCAAAATGTTGTACCCAATGACCCCCCCGCCCGTTTTTTTTTTTTTGTACCCATGCAATGACCCCCCCCTTTTTTTTTTTACGACGTTTTATAAGTAGGCCTACCGATTTAAGGCCCCTACTTCGTGACGCCGGTAGGCACATGAGTTGATTGACTGTCCCGCACCCCCGCATCACCGCACGTGACACAGCAGTTTGAGGCTGCAAATTATCAAACATTGCAGACATTGAATTAGATTTTAATCACATTCGTGTAATTTGCAGTAATTGCAAGAGAGTGTATTCATATGGAAAGGTTTCTATACAAAAACGATTCTCTTAGGCTGCGTTCACATAGAAGTATACTATTCGGGTATACGGTGCACGTTTTGCAGCCTGCACGCGTAGGCCTATAGCTTTTAAAAATCGATCAAGGCAATTTCATAGTACCGGGTCACATAAGGCTACGATCGCATAGAAGTATACTATTCGGGTATACGATGCACGTTTTGTAGGTGCACGCGTATAGCTTAAATCGAGCAAGGTAATTTCCCGGGGTAATTTCATAGTACCAGGTCACATAAGAGCTATTCGAAAAGGCCGTATACCTGCGTTTAGTATGGTATAGTGGGAATCGCGCATGCCGTTCGATTTTAGTGCAGCGTATACCGTCAAAATTTTAAAAACCTAAACCATATGTGGGTAAATTCATTTTTTTAATAGATGCACTCTCTAATTCTGCTCATTATGACACCTCATTGAATGCAATGTGCCCTCTAGAAGTAAAGTTACAAGCATTTGATAAGACGAAGAAAATGGGTAAACTGACATACTCGCTATTCGCTATACGAAATACGCTCATTCGATCAGGCTGAGTTCACATAGTATACTCCTATATGAACTCAGCCTGATCGAATGAGCGTATTTCGTATAGCGAATACCGTATACCGTATACTTCTATGTGAACTCAGCCTTATGGACCTTTTCCGTAATTGCCGACCTTTCGCCGTACATTGATGTTTTGCAATTTACTATATTTGGGCCAAAAACACGGTGCTTTTCGATGTGCTAAAATGGTTTTGCATCATGGCAATTATTGCTTTATTTTTTCTTCTAAGGATTTTTAGGGGGATGTCCTCCATGGAAAAAATTAGGGGGCGTGTACCCCGGTTCTCCCGTTCCTCAGCCTATAATTGTAATGCAACATGGTTTAGTTGTATTATATATCAGTGATAATAAATTAATAATCTGTACTACATGAAACATTATTGTAAAAATTGTCAACACTAAAGAAGAGCAAAGATACTGCAGCTTTTAGCGATTTAAAGAGCAGACAAGAAGGAACTGACACAAACTTCAAAATTAAGTTACAGACAAGACAATTTTTAACACTTCATAATTTATATCTCTGATTATTGAATGACTTATCAAAATATATAAAGCACCTGATCAAATGTACTTTTGTTCTGGTAAGTTACTGGAACATTTTCGCGCGCGACCCCCCCACGTGCCAAAAACTTTTTAACCCCCCGTTCATACACCCAAAACTTTTAACCCCACCCCATTCAGAACTCCTAAAATTTTATGACCCCCTATATTTTTCAGCCCCCCCCACCAGAGTATTTCTGAACACTCCCTAATTTGGGATTTCTTTATGTTTATTGATTTATTTTTTTCATTTCAAAAAAATGAAAATAAAAGACCAAGTCAATCAACAGCAAATCACATGCACGCAAAGGCACACACATAATCATTCATAACTCGCAGACGCAAAATCGGAATCAACCTAAATTTTGGAAATAAGCTTTTTTCGGGGATATCTAGGGGCCTACTGAAAAATGTCATAAAAAGCGGATAGGATCACGAAATACTCCTTTAAGCATAAAACTCTGATTTGTATTAATTGTGTGCAATTGATAGAATTTCACATCCGATCTTTTCAGTCACCGTACTCCCTCTGTTTACTAGCTTCCGATTTTTAGCTTTCGCGATTAATAATCTGATAGATTCTAAAATCAGAATTGTTCAGTATTGAAGTGCCATTATAATTATGCCATTATAATATGTTGCATTCAATAATATAAGCCTACGTATAGTTTACTGTTACTGTCACTAATATAATTATATAAACTTTTTCATAACAATTTTATACTAGTATTTTGATGTAATAAATATCAGTATAATTTCGAGTTCAGCTGAATGCTTTCATCATGATTAATAACATGCTTTTATTTATCAAAAATCGACTTTGGCATAGTCTAAGACAAAATAGGATATTTTGCATGAAAATGTATTTTTTTTAACCTAAAGAAATTAGCTATAGCCTACATTGGGCTTCAACTTTGTGTCATTTCAATAATTATGACAATTTTAATGACTTATCCTTTACAGTTTCACATTTGGGATCACTGAATGGGCCTGTAATAATTGTGAACATTATTTGTACAGTAGGCCTACTCAGTGGTTTATAATCAGATTAAAAATAATCTTCATAAGAATAAGTTGTTAAGGGGAGGGGTGGGTAAAAACTTTTTTGACCTGAACATGACTGGTGGTCAAGAAGTTAAAAAAGTTTCTGCCAGAAACCTGTCACGGTCACCTGGTCAAAGTTCCCCGGGGGGGGTCACTCCCATTATGGCCTGTACACCATCCGCGATAATCAACTTTTGAAAAGCACCCTAAACAAGGATTTAACCCTTGGCTAAAACAATACCCTAAACAGGGATTTTATTCCTTGCATCTAATTTCATACCCTAAATTTCATTTCCGCGTATTAGCAATTGCAATTTTGCTACCCTTTTTTCCAATATTTCACGTTTTTGACACCCTAAACGCGTTACGCGCGTATCGTGCTTATCCACGAAAAACTACCCTTTTTACGCGTTTTCATTATCGCGGATGGTGTACAGGCCACAATGGGAGTGACCCCCCCGGGCAAAGTTCATACGTGAAAAATAAAATTGTTTATAAAGTAAGTTATTTGCCCCCCCCTTTTTTAACTAGTAAATTTAGCCTTATTCCTTGTTAAAAATGGAATAAATTTATTTTACACAGATGATGTTCGGAAAAATTGCGTCCGGACTCCGTAAATCCGGCCCTTCACACACCCACCCCTGCATCCCAGTTGTAGTAATACCACCTTAGTAATACTAGAAACACTACAAAGTATGAAAGCGTTATTGCCCATGCCTACTTTTGTGTCGCGAAATAGGAGGCACAAGAACGACGACATTCGTAGAAATCTGCGATTCTAATTCCAATGCTTGAGAAAACATGTAAGTATGATTCTTCAGGTAAAATGCACAAGTTCCATTTTGTTTTTTGAGTAGTTCCTTCTATTTGTTCCTTGTAAAACATTTGCCAACCTTGAGATTGAACACGGCCGGCCGGGGAGTTCGTACAATCATGTAGTCTTGCCAGCAAGACTTCAGTCTTTATCATAAACATAATGACATCTACGGACCTGAAGTCTTGCAGCGGTACATAGGGATGCACTGTACGTTTAAGAAAAACAAACTTCAAGCATCAAGAAATATACCTTGTATTTGTCAGTTTTACCTCAGAGATGCTGTAGACCCTCTCTACACAGTGTAGAAACATCACAAGTAGAATGCTGCTCAATATGATAAATCCAAATCATGAAAATAAAGCAATTTTGCAGAGCAATATTTTGACCACTTTTGCACTAAGTAAATTACTCCATGAAGATTGCAGGTTTTGCCAACTCAGGGGATGTTGAACCCACCCAAAAGTTGACATCAATGTAGATCAATTATCTCAACTTTGGTATGGTAGTATAGTATAATGGGATTAAAATCATCCATGTACGCCCAAACTCTGGTACAATGGGGATTAAAATCATCCATGCAGGCCAAAACTGTCCTTGAGAGTTCCTCGTCTACATCCTTGGAGCCCAAAATGAGCCCACATATTGTGATGTTTCTTATTTGTGGTACAGAAATGAATAGAGTGCCCTATAACTCAGTATGCTGAGTTATAGTTACTAGAACTAACAATCATGCAATGTCAATGTTGAATTGTATTACATGTCGTAAGGCACGTCTTGTTGTGTACCATCGACATGACCTTGTTTACAAATAGTACGTAATCAGATTTGGTCGAGAAATCGATCTAGGATACAGAACACAAAATAGCCATGATAGCTTTCCATCAGACTGCAAAATAAGGATCACGTTTTAGGCCATTATAGTGGGGATTATGTAGTCCGAATAATCAGACCCAGAACAAAATATTAATTTCTGACATGATCGTGTACTGGGTCTGAACTGTTTCCATATGAAATCTTGATGGCAAATTGGACAATAGAAGCACATGGTTCTACGTGACAGCTTTTTAATCCCTATTCAGGTTGCGTGAATCACGCTATTGTGGACCATCCTTCTGATACTTGAATGTTTGGACAAGCGGAACGGTTTTTTGTCTACCTCTCTGTTTGTAAACAAACCAGGAGGTCGAAATCGTCCTCCTCGCCGAATACGAAAGTCAGCGTAATAGTACGGCACTGGGGATTATGCACTTTCAGTTTCCCACACGTTTGAAGTTGAACGGGAATTGGATTGAGTACTTTTTCAATGTCTAACATATACTTACTTGATATAGTAGATCTGAAAATGACTACATAAGAAGTACACATTCATTGATTAGGTCTAGTTTGTGAGAAAATTAGCTTATATAAAAAGGCAAGTTTTTTTTCTGTGTGTACATACGACTGCTTACTCAAGAACTCTAGCTTCGAATTTGCACAGGATAGTTACGCATTTGATGCTAGAGTACGCCATCGTTTTTCGGTCGGACAGCGGTGCAATTTTTTGCACCGTGGCGTGGGTTATCTATTCTGTTAATGTTGAAATTTGGAAGAAAGTTAATTTCGATGAGTCAACTGTATCTTTTGAGCAAGATTTACCTACTTTGGACAGTCTAAAATTTTGCTTAAGTGTAATTTTAGCTTCCATTGCCTTACATGGTGTCATGCTTCAGCGAATCTGACTAGATTTTGAATGCAATGGTCTCTAGCCTAGAATGTGAAGCTATCGGTGAGCAAATTCTTGGCTAGACATCTCGCGCAAATGACTGCTAGTGCTACTTCTATGTTTTGACCTTGTGTGTTCATGCGCAAATAATCGTAAACATCACTCAAATTTTCACATTTTCTTTTCAAATTTGTAGAGATCACATTCACAAGTCATGCAAGTTCTACTACATTTGTAGTAAACCAAGATTTTCAACACTACAAATTTTTAGGGCTCAACCGGTTATTGGATCGGATATCGATTTACCGTATCGGCCCGATATTTGTTGACCGAGAAATCTATCTACGGTACCGTACTATCCACGCCGACACAGTAGTTACTGTGTGGATAGAACTAGAAGATTAGAGTGTGGAACTGTTTAACTACTTCACTCAGTCACTCAATCGTCACCAATTTTCAAACATATTAGGGGTACTACACCCCTCGATAAATTTGTGTCTATTTTTGCATTTTTCTTAAAAACTAATAACACAGTGGTAACAAAGGTTATGTATATTAAAGGGGCAAGGAATCCAATTACTACACTGGAATTTCAGTGACCCAACTCACCCAAGACAAGCAGTTTGTTATTTATGATAAGAAATAAGGTACCGCTAGGATGTACCTCGTTTCCTATCATATGTACTGAACCGCTTGTGTTGAGTCACTGAAAATTCACTGTAGTAATTGGATTCCTTGCCCCAATAATATACATAACTTTTATTACCAGTGTGTTATTATTTTTTGAGAAAAAATGCAAAAATAGTCACAAATTACCACAGGGTTGTAGTACCCCTTAAAACAATTCTTTGTGAAGTTTACCAAAATTTATTTTGATGACTTATCTGTACAGAGCAAAGTTTGCTAATTTGTTAACCATGCTAACAATTTGCTCACTTTTCATTTGAGTGCCGTAACTTTTTCGGGCACTGCCGCTAGTAGGCCTACCGCTACCCGTCGTGATCGGTGTTGTTTACTTCCAAATTTCCATTGCTTTACATGGTTTTTACGTGAGCGTGAGTTGGGACTTTATTGACATGCGCAGGAAAACCGGGTGATCTTTTCCTTTAGACCACCCTCGCTATATAGGGACTAAATTTTAACTTCTGGAGATAAGGTTTACTTTTGCATCAAGGTTTAACACAATGGTTTACAGTTGTCAATTGACCTTTTCGGTAAACCCATAAGCCTTTGCGAGTACATCTGAGAACTCGTCATTTGACGTCACGCCGACTTAAAATGCGCAGTGACGATGTTCGATAAACAATGTTCGCATTGGCGCAGATCGGCGTGACATCAAATGACGAGTTCTTAGGTGTACTCGCAAAGGCTTATGGGATTTACCGAAAAGGTCAATGCCAGGGTTTCGATAAATGAGGGAAATTATGGGGTAAAAAACAGGTTGAAACAACTTTTTGAAAAGTAAGTGAAAACGGCTATTCTGCTTGGAAGTTTTTGTCTAAAAACAATTTAAAAATTATTGGAAAAGCACAGGGTTTAACTAAAAAAGTGATCTATAGTTCATTTTTTTCATCTCAAAACAAATTATTAAGTTACAAAAATAATTTCCTGAGTGTAACAAAGCCAGATTTTGTAATTATAAATAACAAATTAAAGGCATACGTTTTCATTGGTCAAGTGCATTTAACCGAAATGTGGCATACCGTATATCAGATTCAAAACTTTTTCATTTTAAGGACTTGATGAGACAAAAATTATGTTGAATGATTCATTAAAAGTTGTGTGCTGCTATTTATTAGCTTTCTGTGTTATTTTTTAAATATTTGAGTGACTATATTTGAGTTTTTGCCATTTTTGCCATTTTTGCCGGTTTAAACTAGGCAAAAACCGAACCCTGGAAAAGCAAGAAACATACCTTCATAAAATCAGCATCACTTCCATCATATTAAAAGATGATCAGATCAGTGAAAAGTGGAAAGAATTTGTGAAATGAGGGAATTTATGCAGATATGCATCACACAGTGAAAAACTGTCAAACATGCTTGAAAATGCTTGAATGCAAGTGTAAATCACCATCAAAATGAGCGTACATCAAGCATTTGTGCTGCACGAAAGTTTTGGAGTTTGTATCACCGGTTTTGCATTCATTTGATCAGCTCTTGTACGTCAAAAATTGCAATAAAAACATGGATTTTAGAACAAAATAAAGCTTGTTTGACGAAATAAAAGGTATGTTTGTATAGCTGAAAACATGTTTAACCTAGATGCAATAAGTTTAGTTTATCCGGTGGCCGAAAAGAAAAGATCGCCAAAAACCAAATAATTTCCACCTATATGCCAAACAAACAATCCATGATGACACAATAGTTACTGTGTGGATAGAGATTATTAGTTATAGTAGTTAGTACGGGAAATTATCGTGCACGAAGTGTTATACTGGGTGAAGCCGAATGCTGAACCCAGTATGACATTGACAGTGAGCAAGAAATTGCTCTGGGCAGAGCTGTCACTGGGGGTGTGTTTTGTTTATGGAATGGCATAGCTGCAAGTGTGGATTGTTTATTAAAAAGGGAAAGCACCTTTTTTCTGTGCAAAGTGGTCACTTCGGATGCGTTGTGTTTTATGGAACGGTATATTGTTTATGTTAAAAGGGGAATGCAAATCAGTTCATACACATGGTTGGGCATGCGACATCAACAGTAAAAAAAAATTGTTGGTTTTGGGGTGCAAAATACAGATTTTTGGTCTTCTGAGTATGGAAATCTGTTCAAAGTTGGCATGCAATAAAGGTGTTTGTGATTCTCATCAAGTTATGTGGAATTGTGTTCATGTCTTTACCTGAAGCATCATAAAGTTTGTAAAACACCAGTTCCTCTCCAGATAAATTGAGAATATGATGGGAATGCTATACACTACCCACATATGTTAACTTGAAACTGTTTAAATCAGCCGATGAGAGGGATTTTGTTATTGTTGAGTTCAAATAGTACTCCAAATATGTTCTTTTTAAAGAAAAAGAGCATGTTAATTCAATCCTGATGACAATTTTTTTTGGTGAACATTTGATTGGGTGGGGGTAATTAGAAGCTAATGATGCATTTCCATTTAGCCTTGCCCTTGTGTGTTCTTGACAGCTGTACTAAAGACTGCACAAAAAGTAATGCAGCTGTTATAAATACGCCTATAACGTCAGAACTAATCATTGTGTTCACAATATTTCAACATACATGTAGAAAGAAGGATGATTTATTTACGTGCATTTTGATACCCTATTTGTCCAATTTCATTCAAAATTAACACAGCAGTGTTTTTAAAGAAAAAGACCCGAATTAAAAAGTTGCAGTTGTTGGTATTGATTTGAAGTCAGCGCGAAGATAAATGGAGGGTTTTATGTGCCACAATGCTTGAGTAATAACCATTGATCGCTGTAAACGGCAACTTTTAAATTCGGGGATTTTACTTTAAAAGCACTACTGTGTAAATATTAAACAACATTTGACAAATGGGGTATCAAAATGCGCATAAATAAATCATCCTTCTTTCTATGTATAAATACTGTGAAAACAATTATTAGTTCGGAAGCTATAGGCGTATACATTCGTAACAGCTGCGTTACTTTTTGTGCAGACTTTACAATGATTACATGCATACTAAAGAGCAATCCAAAGCAGATGCTGTACATTATACAGCGATAGATAACTCTGAATAAATTCCATCTATAATGTCTTTTAAAATTATCATCATTTTGAGCTGTGATGATTTTTACTTCAGATACACATACACAATATTGTGAATATCTGGTTTAAACTCCTGAGAAATTAACTTTTGAAACTGGGTGAAGTTCTTTTTGGACCACCCTGTAATACTCAATCTAGAGGTTATCCACTTTACTCATGCGTGACTCGACTGACTTCTAACAAAAGGCGCTGGGTCCCGTAGTATTCCTCATTCAAACTATTCAATGCACGACCTCAGAGTTACCTGTATGATTTTGGCGGGCTATTTTGAAACAGTAAGGCTGCGATCACATAGAAGTATACTACATACGTTTTATGGTATTGCGCTATGCGAAAGACGCTCATTCGATCAGGTTGAGTTCACATAGGAGTATACTATGTGAACTCAGCCTGATCGAATGAGCGTATTTCGTATAGCGAATACTGTATACAGTATACTTCTACATGTATGTGATCGCAGCCTTATGGTTGCACATGCAGGTACTTCTTTTGAAAGTCCTAAACAAGGTACATGTATAGCAGTCCTGTATAGGATATGCAGCTTAAAGAACATGGATAACCTGGATGACCAGTGTTGACCAGACACTATATCAACAAACCCAACATTTATATCAATGGGTTTTTGTGCAACTTTTTTATCTATTGATAATCTATTGAACCATACCCTAAATATTTTGATACTCGTAGAGAATTTGAGTTACTAACTCGTAATGAAAAGTAAATACCTCATGTAATGTGTTTACTTAAAATGTATCGGCTAAAGCTAGGCTGTATATGTAATGGGCTATTCCAGTTGAAATCCATACACCTATGGATTTATGGAAGACAGATCTGAAGATTTCAAATGGAATCACACATTCAGGGAAGAAAAAAAAAGCCCGCGCAGTGATTTATAGTGCGCTACGCACAGGCACAACGCTTACACATTGATCCACAAGCCTCAGCACACTTTACAAGTTGTCGCTGACCATTACGGCCCACATCATTCCATAAACCATTTATAAACAACAATTCAGGGACTTTGCTGAGCACTACAAGAGCGCACACCCTAGACATTCCACAAATAACCTTCACAACCAGGATCAGCTCCCCAAGTTCCGTACGGGTTACAACAAGACAATTAGCAGTAAGTTCCTTGTCCAGGGAATTTCAAGCTAACTCAATTTTTCCACGAGGCGTACTAGGCACCGCCTGGTTCGAACCCACAACCTCTCGCACAATAGTCGAACGCCTTATCGATTGAGCTTAATGGAAGACCATTTGAAATTCACCACCTCCTTGTGCCTTTCATAGGGGGCATGGATTTCAAGTGCAATAGCCCAATGTTACATAATAATAATAATCATAATAATAATGGAGGGTTCTTAGTAGGCGGGCAATCTTCAAAAAAACTCAAGGTTCACAAACAGTAAAGACAAACAACTTATATGTGAAAAAGATGAGTTTTAAGTTGCTTTTTGAACTGAGTAAGCGAATGGTTGTTACGGAGGCTGTTTGGAAGCGAATGCCGAAAAGCAAAAACAGCTAACTTACACTGAATCCGGAATTCTAAAGGCAGCCAGTGAAGCTCATATATGACGGGGGTGATATGCTCATACTTCCTTTTCTTCATGATTAAACGGGCCCACACAATTTTGTATTCTTTGAAGTCTGTTAAGTTGGTCAGTGGTGATACCAGTCAAGGACGAGTTACAGAAGTCAAGACGTGATGTAATAATTGAATTGACAAGACATGATGTAGCGTATGATGTTACATGTGCCTATAATGGCACCAGTCTTAAAGAAAGATGTGTGTGGCTGTACTGGTTGTTTTAAAACTATAAAGCCTATTCATATCATTACACCTGAATCACTGGTGGATTGCTACATAATGGTTTGTAGGCCATTATTATTTGTCTAGATGATTCATAGTTTTTAATGCCATGGCTGATGAACATATGTCTGCAAGTACCACACTCTAAAAATGGTTATTTTTGCATACAGTTATTTTTGGGAGTTTATTTTATAGAATTTACATCAAGTATGATGCAACTTTATATTAAACATATATCTTTGTGTGTTATTGTGAGTGAATCCCCTGGCCCTCTATAATTATGCACAAAAGATCGCCTCCCTTAAGGGGGTACTACACCCCTGGCCAATTTTGTGCCTACTTTTGCATTTTTCTCAAAAATGCTAGCGCATTGGTGGCAAGTAAGATATGTATATGATAGGGGCAAGGACTACAACTACTGCACTGAAAATTCAGCAACTCAAGGCAAGTAGTTATTGATTTATTGATCAAATATTGGTTTCCCTCATTTTTGACTGTAACTCCAAAATTGTTGTCTGTGCTGAAATAAAATTTCCATTTCAGTAGTTGTAGTCCTTGCCCTATAATATACATATCTTACTTGTCACCAATGCGCTATAATTTTTGAGAAAAATGCAAAAATAGGCACAAAATTGGGCAGGGTGTAGTACCCCTTTAATGAAATAACAGAAGAATTAGGTGACGTAATTTTAGATTTTCATTTTTGTTTTCAAATTGGGAGAAAACATGTTACTAATCACTCTGTGACCATATGTTCAAATTACAGACATATTATTAATTATCAATATAATCTACATAGTAATTTATAACAGTTTCATGAATACATTTACATTTTTTTCACAGATAAGAATCTTTCTAAAATGTGACCAGACCAGAGAACAAACCACCAACCATGTCCAATTCCACAACGCAAGGGATACATGGCAGGTTGCGGAGACAGAGGATACGCAATGTCAGAGATACTGATGAAGATGGCTTCAGTTCAGGAGAGGAGCCAGATATACCAGATGATAAAGATGCCTGGAAACCCTATCATGGGGCTCCTGAAATCTCTCCCAATGAAGGGAACATAGCTTATGGGTTACCTGACAGCACCCGGAGTACTATACCAGAAAGGAGGGTTGACGGAGAACCACTGTTTTTGCGTTCGATGTCGGAGAACACTTTCAATTGCGGGTGCTGTTATGAGTTAATGATTCAACCCACCACCTTGAATTGTGGTCATAGCTTCTGTCGTGTATGTTTGGCAAGATGGTGGAAGTCAACAAAGAAGATGACGTGCCCAGGATGCCGGCAGCCGTGGATTGGATTCCCACATATAAACATAATACTCAGGTAAGCTAGGTGGTTAGTATTTCATTGATTTGTTGTTGCAGTGTGTGTTTATAAAATTATTCTTTTGAAGTCACTATGATTTGACTTTGTACTTAGATAACTTTTATTTATCCCAGTCTCAATTGACATGTAATGTACGCCTACTCTGTTCAACATGTTAAGAGGCGAAAATTTAAAAGCATGTGCCAGTCAGACATTACATGTACACATTGGTGCTGCACCCAACTGCATGCATGCCATTCTATATCAATCCATGATGTTATACCTAAAAACCTATAAATGTTGAACAAGTTATACATGTACCTACTTGGTACTATACCAACTTAACCTGATAATGTTCTATCTGCATGTGCTGCCCGATTCATGCAGTCCCAAGTTAATAATCATTTTTAGAGAATCATAATTTGCAAAATAATATAGATCTGTCTGATAGATAGTGTTGGTAAATGCAGTTCACAGGGCTCGAAAAAATGTTAATTTCCCTGGAAGCAAGCTAAATTTGTATATACAAAAAATACACAATTTCCTCCAAATACCAGAATTTCCCTCCAAACACCAACATTTCCTGAGAATGAGCTTCCCAAATTCCCCACTTTTTCGAGCCATGGCAGTTCAAGTGATTAGTTTCTTTTATTATACTTTCCTCTGCACAGGAACACAATGGAGAAGATGTTTCCTGAGGAGCTGCATGAAAGAGAGCTGAGTCTACAGAGTGAAGACAGCAAAGTAATTATGCAAGAATTTGAGGCCTTTGGACAAGAATTAGATAAGAGAGCCAGGAATCCAGGAGTGGTGCATGGTAGAGCTAAGAAGGGATTCTTATGGGGTGTTCTTACTACTCTTGGAGTTGTATTTGTAAGTGAATCTAAACTATGGATAAAAACAAAGTTGTATTGCCCCTTTTCCGACTGACCCTAAAATTTGACAATCAAGGGTTGCATTTTTTATTCAAATTTTCATATTTTTGGTATACAATTCACAAAGTATTTTCTTGTTTTTGATTCATACTGTATAAGTCTGATATATTCCAAAAACCATTAAAAAGGACATTTCGTGATCCACAGCCTCATCCTTCCACTTTTCTCAAAAAAAGTTGAGATTTTTATATCACTGGAAACCTCTGGCTACATAATGTTTATGTACAAAAAATTTCTTGCAGATTATTTCGTTTAGCAAAGATATCGTGAAATTTGAATTTCATTCTGGTATACCAGAACGAAATTACAACACATTGTCTATAGAGCAGTATAATACACATAAGCATGCATAACTTGCGAACGCAAAATCGGAATCAACTGAAATTTCAGGAATAAGCTTTTTTCGTGGAAAACTACTGAAAAATTTCATAAAAAGAGGATGCTAGGATCACAAAACACTCCTTTAACTAACCAAAGATATTCTTTAAAAAATGGACCAACCAATCCTGACTTAGGAGTTCTAAGAGCAATACAACCTTTTTTCTTTTTTGCTTATCAAAGTCGAATTGCATAAACAGATGCAAAATAACTGTTCTAACTGTGTTGTCAAATCATACTCTACTTTTGAGTAAATTGGACCTATGAAGTGCAAGCTAGCCATAGCCTTAAAAAATCAAAATTTTGAGATATTTTCTCAGAATATTAAGAGCTATCTAAAGAACCACTGAACCAATACTAGGTTTGTTTGTACTCATTTTCTTGCATTTTTCATGCCGATTCCAAATATGGTAATGAAAAATTACAATTCTGAAATTTTTGAAATTTTTAATTTTTTTTTAATTTGTCGTCTGCAGTCGACACCCGCGTGGAGAGAGTTAACATTGTAGTCCACAGTCTCATCCCCCAACAGCTGTCACCAGTCGGAAATCAGAACACAGTGGCCTATCGGGCGCTGTAATGTATGGAATTATACATAAATCGCAAATTATACATCTGAATCAACTGTAATTTTGGAAATACATGGATATCTATTGAACCATACCCTAAAAAGAGAGTGCTAATATAACAACATACCCTTTCAAACATATATCATATGCCAACAGGCACACTTTGGAGTGCAAATTATGATGTGATACTTTTTTTCCAAGGTCTGTAAAATATAAAGTTGTAGATACTGTATTCTTTTGGGTATTGAAAAATACCGTATTTAATCAAATAGTCGCCCCCCTCAAATAAACGCCCCCACCACTTTTTTTCAATCAAGATGTTTCAAAAATGCCGATATTTCCATGCTATCTTGTGTAGTAAGCTTACCAAGTTGCCCACATGGTCGATAATAGCGTCACTTTTTGGCGAAAATCTGGATTGGAAACCCGGAAGTGAACCAGAAGTCAGTGTTTCTAGTTCATAGTTCGTCATTTTAGTGTGAGTTTTAAGTTTACCTAATGATTTTAACAGGAATTATCGTTCTAAAATTGACCTTGAATAAACACCCCCCCCCCTTGGGAAAATGTAATGATTGAAGAAATTATTTGTCTATACTAAAAAAAACCATACTCCAGAATACATGTACATAAAACTGTTATATTTTTCTTTCTTCACGCAGCTATTACAGCTACTACTGAACTGGGGTAGTGGAGATAAAGAAATGTTAGTGAGTAAGCCTTTATCTAGATGGAAACCCAGTGAAGTGGCTGAGTGGCTCAGTCAGCTTGGCAACTGGGCTGCTAATGAGTATAGCCAAAAAGTTATGGACCAAAATATAAGTGAGTAGAATTGTTCTCCACTGTGAAGGAGGTGGTGTGGTTTTGAATGCCCCGCCAAACAAAGTTTGGAAAGGGGATTATAAAATGAGGTCTGATGTCTTGTGTTTGTGTGCAGAAAATGTTAACCTTTTGCAAAATAATTTTACTCCTTGGCTTCTTTTGTTGATTTTTTTCTAAATTATGTGTTGATTGATATTGATACAAGAATTGTGTCCCATGACAGACAGAACCAGGGGCCCATTTCACTAAACTCTTAACCCTTTGTAACTCAAGTAACCGTTCGTAAAGTTACGAATACCCAATACTATATGTAATGTAACTTTACGAAGGGTCCCTGTTGTAAATTCCTACTACTTATGTAGGGTACCGTTCTTAAGTAAGCTTAGTGAAATAGAACTTATGACTCAGTGCAAGTTATGAACAATTTCGAGACTTACGAAGCTTCGTTAAGTTTAGTGTAATGGACCCCATATTTCTTCTTATCCTTTAAGTCATTGGTCAGGTGCTCTTCTACTATACCATGCCTCTCATCTTTCATCTTGATTAAAATTAACTGTGTGTTTATCTACTTGCTTTCCCAGATGGCAATCTACTAATGGGACTCTCTGAGGAGGAAGACCTTGAGCAGCCACCTTTCAGCATTACTAACTCTCTACACAGAAGAGCTATCTTAGCTGCATTAAATAGAGTCAAGGAACTAGGCTATAAACCTCCCAGGGATCTCAGTGATTACAAGGTAAAGTGTTTCTTGGAATAGAGAATCCTTTTAGTAAGTTTTTAGCGGGTTCACAGCCGGACAAGTTTAGAACTGTCAAGCTTTCGTCAGGAGTAGCTCTGACTTCTTCAGGACAAAATACCTACAAATGAGATATGTAGCCCGCCCCTTGCCTGCTGCTGACTCTGAAAAGAGCCGTTCACTGAAGATGTCCCTTGTCATTAGAGAACAAACAGACCTCTCCTATCTGCTAATCTAAACGGTTTGGTGGCTCTGAAGAGAGTGGTTCACTGAAGACTGGCCCTTGTCAACAGAGAACAAGCAGACCTTGCCTATCTGCTAAATTTAAATTGCTCCTTGTCAACAGAAAAAAACAAGCAGACCTCGCCTATCTTCTGATGCAATTGCAGAAAGTTTGCAACAAAGTAGGTTGCCCGTACCTTTTTGTGTGATTGTTGAATAAATAAATAGGCTGCCACTTACCTATGAGGTCTTAGGTACTTTGTCCTGAAGAAGTCAGAGCTACTCCTGACGAAAGCTTGACAGTTCTAAACTTGTTCGATGATGAACCTGCTAAAACTTACTAATTGTTATGAACTCCGGTCGTAAAAGCCTATCCCACAATTTAGAGAATCATTTGTTCTTAACTTAAAGGCCCTTTCAGTGATGCCAGCGAAAGTGCAAATAAATTAAGATTGTTTATAAATTGCCTGAAAGTGAAAGATAAGTCATGAAAATTGTCATTAGGTATTTTTGAAATGAAAAAAATTGGCAAAAATGAGGAAAACAGCTGCATTGACAAAGTGAAGGCCCCATTCAAATACATGTGGGCAATTGATATATACTGTCAGTATATAAATTACAGATTATGTGTAAATGCCTTATTTTGTCTTAAATATACAGCTTTCGGCTGGACTATGTTAGCACATCTATGACAATGACAAAGGTACCAAAATCTGAATTTTGATGATTTTTACGATCGTCCAAATGAGCAAATCACTGAATGGGCCTTTAAATAGAACTGTGTTTTGAAATGTGTGAAGTAATGATAATTACAATCACATTATTACAGTCAAGCACATAACTGTCTTCTTCCCTATGTTCTCACCTCCACCTGTTTTCAGTACAACAACAAATTTTATGCTCAGGTACAGGTGCCGCGATGGACCAACCAGTTTCTCCTATTGTCGCGGAATTCTTCATGGAAGACAGAGAAGAAAAGGCACTATCTTACTTTTACTTTTTCACCCATTATCAATCCACTGCAGGATGAAGGCCTCAACATGATGTCTCCATGTGTCTCTGTTTTGTGCTTGTTGGTACCAGTTCACTTCTCCCCATGATGTTGCAGCTCGTACCTCCATCGCTTCCGTTGGCATCCTCTATTTTGCTTTCCTCCCATAAGGTGTCCAATGTGTAAGTGTTGTGCTCCAACGATTATCTTGTCTACGGCTGATATGGCAGGCCCATCAGGTCCATTTTCTGCTTTTAATGGTTTCCAAGATGTCCTGAACTTGGGTCTGCTCCCTGATTCATTTGTTGGTTTTTGTGTCCTTGTAGGTGATGTTTAATATGCTTCTTTCCATGTTGTGCTGGACTGCTGCCAGTTTTCTTTTAATTTTTGAGGTTAATGTCCATGATTCTGCTCCGTATGAAATAGCTTGGAGAATGCATTGGTTGTAGACCTTTCTTTTAAGGCATATTGGGAGATTGCTTTTCATGATGCTGTATCTTCAAAAGGCTTGCCACCCGGCTTTAATTCTCCTTCGAATTTCAGAGTCTTGGATTTTGTCTTGAAGAGAGAAGCATTGTCCAAGGTAAGTATAGTCCTTGACCTGCTCGATTTAAACCTCTTTTACTTGCACTATCTTTGGGACTGTTTCTATTCCTGTCATAACTTTATCTTCTAACGAAGTGAGTTCTGTGGTTTAATATGGCACTATCATCTTATCCCAACCCTCTGCGATTTTTTGGAAGATATGTCGACGACACCTTCATTATTTTTAAGAAATCGGAAGTAACAGCATTCACAAACCATATCAACTCTCTCCACCCCTCATTACAATAGAACGCGAGGACGACTGTCAACTCGTCATGTTGGATGTTCTGGTCAAGCGCAGTCCCAATGGCTCACTTAGTTTACTGCAAAGACCAGTACTTGAATTTCTCTTCCCTGCGGAAACTAGGTGTGGTGCGAAAGTGACTGGTACCATAGGGGAGTGCGCGAAACCATACACATCAAGAGACAAAACTGCAAAATGAACAGGGACCAGGGACGGCACATCCTTCCTCTCAGTTATGACAACATCATCAAGTCATGTGACCCTAGAATCACCAGCGGTCACATGACGAACACAGGAATAAGCCAGTGGCTCCAAAGGCTTGTGGATGCAAGCCGCAGGCTACCACAGCTCTGAATAATATAATCGTGAGACGTAAGTTAAAACTTTCTTATGCCATGATGATTACAGTTATGGAAAATCTAGTGTTGCAAAGTGATGGAATTCAAAATGATTCATAACAAAAAAGGCCTAATATCCAATCTAAGTGAGAAGTCTCGTATCACACCCAAAGCCAATCAATATTATATAGATATTAATCTGCCATTTTCTTTCTCATCAGACACTGTACCTGGGATTAGCTACCTTTCTGATGTACGCCTTGAAGGAGTTCCCTCGTCTGACGATGACTAGCATGTATATATTTCACTATGATGATGTCTTCCTTCCATTCATTCACATAACATGTCCTATCAACCAAACCACAGTGCAAGAAAGTATGACGGTGCAATATGTGAGTATTAAGGCCTAAAAAAATTTGTTTGATTGGCGTGATCTGACCGACCCTAAAAATAGCACTGACCCTATACTTTTCTTCTAACTTTTTTGCAAAAAAAAAATTTTTTTTTTAAATTAAACAAAAAAGTTCCAAGGCCTTTATCATAAGCAATTTACAGCTTAAATGTGTGTGTGTGTACATTTTTTTTTAATTGCCAACCGTCCTACCCTAATTTTTTTTTTTATGTTGCGCCAAACAAACATTTTTTGGCCTAAGGGTTGAAAATCACAACCTTTGCTGTGGTCATCCAAGATTTTGTTTCCACGAGACAAAAATTGCAATTAAATTTTGATAAAGGTACTACTATGAATACAGTACCAAGGAAGTGTAAATTGATGCTGTTGCTTTTGGATTGAGAGTCTGAAATCAATAGTTGGAGTGTCATTTAGTTTACTGACAATCTGCTTCTCTAACTCTTGGCAGTGGAGATGAAGCAGGGGCAGTGTGCTACATGTTGCGTGTTTATAACTGACTTTTTCTCAATCTGTGCTGTTACACAGGGCCACTTTTTTTAGTAACTAATAAAAACTAAAAAAAATCCTGTAAAAAAGGTCCAGAGCATAGGGCTTCACGCTCTGATGGCTTTTGCATACTTTACACGCGTGTTTGAGAGATATAATGGGCTGTTCCATTTAAAATCCACACTCCCCCGTGGAAGATTTTGGAAATATCTACTACAGAGGGAGTTTCAAATATAATTATTACATTAGCAGCTCCATTTTGAAACTCACTTTCCCTCAGGGGAAGATTCAGCTTGAATCTCTCTCAGTGGGTGTATGAAATGCAAATAGAGCTGCCTAATGTGCTCATTTCATCTGAAATTCATACTCTCCCTGTGGAAGATATTTCCAAAGTCTTCCACAGGGGTAGTGTGGATTTTAAATGGAATAGCCCAATATACCATCTATGATCTCATAGATTGATTTGATTAAAACCAAAGCAGCATCTGGATTCTAGGATGTGTTATGAATGTCTGAAATTTGTAATTGTATTTTATGTTTCATTTGTTTTGTTTTTCCTTTTTACAGAGTGAGGATATATCATGGGAACAGTGGGCAGAATTCATTCCCAAGTTTGTCTTTCTACCCTACTATCTCATAGCTGAGTTCTCATGGGAGTGGATAGACGTCAACTTTCTACCTGTTACATTCATATTAGCCAACTGTGTGTTCTTAACCATGATGGAAGCAAAGGCTATACGGGCAGTATGGAAGATGGGCGTTAGGTAAGTAACTTTTAGATTGGTACCCAGCGGGGTCCCGCAATCTGTTTGTTTATGGGTACACATGCTGGGGTCCATTTCGCTAGCATTTATGATGTTTTGTAAGTCTTAAAATCCATTGTAATTTACGACACATGAAAATCCATTTCTCTGGAATGGTTTACGATTTGTATGTAATTCAGACTTACTACAGGACACTTTGGTAATGTTATGATTAGTAACAGGTTATACGTAACTTGCAAATGGTTACTTGAGTTACAAGTTTATTAAACTGTGCCCAAGGTCCTTAAATTTTGAAAACACATCATATTGCAGCTCATTTTGCAAAGCTTGAGATGATAAAAGTTGTTTAGATATTTCACAATTTTGTACCCGTCAACAATAGCCCTGTTTCCACTAAAACTGTATAAAATATTTCAAAGATACCTTATCAAAGCACATTACATTCATTCTGCTGCCACTGGGATATATCACATTAGTTGGCTGCAACATGGAGCACATTATGATTATCCCCGAACAGGTCCCCATTTTTGCACTTGAGTAGAGGGACAAACCAGATATCATTTTGCCCAAGGACAAATGTTAGCCCTGATGGGATTTGAACCCACAACCTTGTGATCATGAGTCAAACACCCTAACCATTAAGCTCTATAATAATATTGAAATACTTGTTCTCACCAGAAGAGTAATTCACAAATAATTGTAAACCGCTACTGCGTTTGACAACTTATATTTGATTGTTCAATTCAGGGTATGCTGTAAATCGCATACAGGTGTGTGCCATGATGATGTAATATAATGTGTATTTCTATTCCTTGTCAATTTCAGGATGTTTTCAGCATCAATCAAGAAACAAGCCAACACCTTGCTGTTCCTAGTGGTGTCGCTCATCGCCTGGCCATTAATACCCACGCTCTTCTGTGATCTGCTCTTCTACATATCGCTATACTACTCGCCGTTTTCCAACTTTTATGCTGTATTCCTGAAATAACAAGGATTTTTATTTTGTGGTAAAGTTATTTTTATCTGATTACAGGTCAAAGTTGGCTTTATTGTGCACATATTTGTATGTAAGAATCACATAAGACATGTTCCCACAAAATAAGATAAAAGTTGCAAATCTTTATTTTTGAATTATGGCCAGATTCAGAATCTATGGATCATAAGCTTTAAAATGATATAACTTGCCAGTGTTGCTCCCTCACCTGGTCTTCAACAGTCAGTATTTCAAAGCAAAATTTTGTTTTCTTTTGGATTGTTCATTGAACCATTTCTCCTTTTCTTCCGTGACGATTTTCCACTCATTTTGTGAGAACAGGTCTCATGTAATAACCATATTATCTCCACCAGAGGTGTAAGTCTTCGGAGCGGAAATTCACGGAATTCGAAATGTGGCCAAAAAAAAAAAATTCCGGAAATGTAAAAATGAAAAATAAAAAATTTACTTGTTTTTTTTAAACATTTGCGGGATTGGATGATGATAATTCATCATAAAAGAGCCAAAAAAAACCTTTTTTTGAGGGGGTGATACCCTGCAGCCTATTCCCCAGACAAGCCCCCTTGCATTTCAGGAAATTTGGCGAGGTGCTCGCCTTTGGCTCGCATGTTTTTCAGGGAATGGATCATTACCTTACTTACACCTCTGCTCCAATGTGATAAACAGAACCCATACTCCCCCGTGTTGCCCATGAAGGGGAAAATAGTGATGGGAGGTTTTACTAGTGTTGATGCAAACACTCAAATTGATTTGAATACAAGAAGCTTGTATGCCGTTTTTCACCCTGATGTGGCAGTGACATCGGTGCGCATTTCATTGGATGCAGCGCAAATTGCTTGTGTTTTGCTCAGGTTGCTCGTATGCACGCTCGCGCTTAAAGACACCGCATCCTGCGTGCGAAAACAGCTACATCAACCCATTAATGCTGATGTCACTCCAACATCCAAGGTGAAAAATGGTATGGTGATAAGTGTAAAGTATATCAGAAAACACTTGCAAACTTCTTGCAATCAAGCATCAAAATCAGCAAAAGCTTGTGAGCATTTATGACACTTATCATAATTAACATCAGTATGACATTTGTTACATAAGGCAAGACATTGAGAACAAAAACATGTTGTAAGGGTCCGACCAACCCATATGTTATGTTTTTGTGTCAATTCTACACAGATTTACAAAAGTTTGGATGTAGAAGCACAGAACAGAAGAAAATGGAAGCCACTTGAGGAGGGCTACATCCGACAGTGGGTGACACAGCCTGTGAGGTGAGGTTGTATCATTTACTTTTAGTAGTAAATCAAAAACACATATTGATTTGTATTTTTGAGGCGAGGTTGTATAATTTTGTATATCAAAAACACATTCATTAATTTGTATTTTGAAAATAAAAACCACAAATGGTCTTGTAAATTAATGTGTCAAGATTTACTATTTTCTTAGTATAACTTGATACATATTTTAAAGAAACAAAAATTAAATAATAAAAACTTGGACAAAGTATGTAAAAGAGGTACATTGTGCTCTGTATCCTTGGTGTAAGATATTCATGAGTTAGACTAGTGTAAAGACTCCATTGTGGAATTAAGGAGCTTATGGAATAAAGCTGTATAATCCTTCAATAGAAGATTTGTGCTAGGCTAATTCCATGGAGTCTTACACGAATGATAAACCCATTGTGCCTGAACGGTATTGAAAAATATTGTCTTTTTGAGGTATGAACTTCTAGATCTTGAATTTTGGAACTTAAAATGTATAAAAATTATTTGAGCAGGCAACATTCAGATTTCGTATACATATGTGGTGAAATGCAAGTCTCTTGCCCAGGTCATTCACTGACATGTTATCAAGTTTGCTGGCAAATTGGACTGTTCCATTTATAATCCACACTACCCCTGTGGACGATTCTGGAAATATCTTCCACAGGGGGAGTATGAATTTCAAATGGAATTAGCATATTAACCAGCTTTAATTGAAATTGCCCTCCATCTGTAGAAGATTCAGATTGCATCTATCTCAGAGGGTGTATTAAATTCAAATGGAGCTGCCTAATGTGGTATTTCCATTTGGAATTCATACTCCCTCTGTGGCAGATATTTCCAAAATCTTCCACAGGGGGAGTGTTGATTTAAAATGGAATTGCCCAATGCCCATTACAAAATGTCATTCATATCATTCAGGTAAGGTATCAAAAAATAACAACAGGTCTTGACTGATCCAGATTTAATGTTTTGGGGATTTTTTAAAGCTATATGCCATGTACAATCAGCATAGGTTATGCTATTCCAGTTGCAATCCATACACCCCCTATGGAAGATGGAAGCTTAATCTTCTATGCAGGGAGTGTGAATTTCAAATGGGGTTGCCTGTATGGGTGATTCCACTTGAAATCTACACCCCCTGTGTGGTAAGATCATGTCTTCCATATGGGTGTATGGATTTCAGCTGGAATTGACCAATACATGTTCATCAATCTGTTATCCATTCACTACTCCCTATTCCAGAAAAATACAGAACTTATTTTTTGGAATAAAAAAAAATATTATCCTGGTTTGCCACTTGAAACATAGCTAAATCCTAATCCTTTAGTTAGTCCTAACTAGCGATAAAAGTCAAATTTTAATATTTAGTCAATTTTTGGAAATAAGGGCCAAAAACATGTGATTTTAGTTTGTTTTTTTTGTATGCTGTGACAATCAAGCCCAAAGACTTGTACTAAGACTAATTTCAGTTTATTAATTTTTGGAAAAGACAGGTTTCATTCTTATAACCAACCGTTTATTAAAGTAACACACACAAAAAATAAGAGCAAAATTTTGGCATACACTCAAGATTTTGAATGCTTAGACTTGTTCCAAGTTTGTGGTTTTTGTGACTCGATTGTCAGAAAACATGCTGAAAATGCATGTTTTTGGCTCTTTTTTTCAAGAATTTAGTAAAATAGTTAGGACTAAGGTAAGCTGACAATATTATTTATAAAGCCTACCCAGTCGCACTGCAGTTTTTAGCGGGATCCCATAAATGGGCGATACCTCATCCCATTTTTTTCACACTTCTGTAAGTAGCAATTAGCACCTCTTGAGATTTCGATAAAATCAATGGTCACTAATAGTAGTGGCACCAGTCGCGGTACACCATGAGTCTGACGGACTTCTGCACTAGTGCACATTGAATAAACAATGTCCATTGTTTACGCTGGTTTAAATCATGGGTCAATATAACTATAAACATCTAGGGAGTGTGTGTGAATGTGTGATAATGGATGAATATAACTGTTTACTGTTACATTATTAACCAGCTATTGTTGATGGTATCGGTAGCTAGTGATTTTTTGCTTTACGGGCGGCACTAGTAGGCCCTATTGTAGTAGGCCCTAACTGGCCGGCACTAAACGAAAATCGAAGTGGCAAATGCAATGCAGATTATTATAATATTATTGACTTGTGGCTGCCAAATCCGATGTGTGAACTGCCAAATCCCATGTAATTGATTTAATCTGGCAATTAGGATAGAGTTGTAAACACGGCTGCCAAATCCGATGTGTGAACTGCCAAATCCCATGCAATTGATTTAATCTACGCAATTAGGATAGAGTTGTAAACACGGTCCGTTCGGTCAATCGAGAACAATTCACACACTTTAGTGGTAAACAGAATTAACAGATTATCTCATTATTCTATTGAATGCTCAAACAATGTTAATTGGGGCGGCGATTCAATCAGGAGGTGTATCGGCAAACAGATCATGACAACCTACGAAATGGAAAATTTGAATTTGAAATACTGTACATTGTCACAAACGTCAGGACTATACTTATTTTTATTAATGAAGCTTGGTTGATCATAATTATACATGAAATTGATACGACTCGATTAAAAAGGTAAGACTTTGAAGCATGTTTTAGATCACCCAATGTTTTCATTTATCATGTAAAGGGGAAACCCGACTCTGTCTTGGCGTTTTTCAAATATACTATTAAAATTTTTAATAAGTACATTTTAGGAGTTTAAGCTCATATAAAAATTATATAAAAATCAGATTTTTTTCTCTCTTGGGAAGATTTATTATAATGGACTATACTTTTCAGCATAACTTCTGATTCTGATATCGTAGAAAAAAAATATGCAGGGAATGCTTGCACCCTCCTTTCTAGAAATAACGCGAAACTGGGAAAGATTGCCAATTCGCACGTGCAGTGGGGTGTATGAAAACACGAGGCGATAGTGCAGATATTTTAATGCGGAAAAGGGATTGCCGTCATGCCGTGTATTGCATGAGATCAGCGACTGCTGTTTTCAGGACAGTTATCTGCAGTTTTAGCGGTATAAAAACAGTTCTATAACCCATGTAACATTACCATGAGGATTGTTATAATTATGTTACTATTAGGCTCATTTATTGGTGTGTTGAAATCGAAAACCTTTCTAGGTTATACCCAGGGTCTATGGTTAAACCATTTTACCAATTTACCAGCGATTTTAAAATGAGTCCTATTTCCAGAATGGCTCCCAATCGGCTTTGAAAAAGCTATAATCCAAAAGCTTCAACCCCGCCAGGCCATTTCCCCTACCAGTTATATGTTAATTAACAATATAAACATGATTTAAGATAAGAGTTTCAAATCAGTGACTTTAGGTAGGCCTATGTAAATAGATCGGTGCTGGAAGCTTACGCGGTAGGAAGCTTCGTATTGAGTTGATGCGGTGGTGTTTATTGATCAGTCTCACACTTTTCGGTGATAAAACAGATTAGCTGATAACAACTAATTGTGTCGGCGGCCTGCGGTATAAAAAACAATAGATGCGGCGCGTCCGTTCTACTGCAGGAAACCTTATAAATAATATTGTCAGCTTACCTAAATGAATGATTAGGATTGAGCTATGTTTCATTTGGCAGAACCTGATAATAATTTTTTAATCCCGAAAAATTAGTGCTGTATTTTTCTGGAATGGGGAGTAGTTCTGTCATGATGAAAAGTGAACATGATGCCATTTGAGATACTTAAAGCCATGTTGTAACATTTCCATAAAAAATAGGTAGTATTTTTTTCCATAAAATGTTAGCTTTTACTATCAGATATGTCCCCCTTTAATTTTGAGCTGAACAACTGAGGTAAAGCAAAGAAAATTGGAATTTACTACCAGCGCCCATGTCATCAATGCATGTCACTCCATCGGTCATGCTACGGCACTATCCTTTGATGTGTGTATATCCATCCCGCACGCCATGTACGTACTGTGTGTGAACATCAAGTATGTGTTCGACTAATATTTCCATCGTAATAATAAAATGACGGTTCCTGCGTTTTATTCAAAATCTTGGATGGTGACTAACTACAGCACCTAGAGTCTTGATTTTTTCAGGGTATGTTAGTTTAATAAATTACATTACAATTGTGTAACAAAAAAAAATTTTGAAAAATATTGAGGGTGTCCTCCTTGGCAAATGTTACAATATGGCTTTAACCAAAATAGTGGCGGTTTTGAAGCATTTTACATTTTGTGATCTTGTGTTTTCATATGCAACCATTGGTCTGCAAGAAGCTTATGCAAACCATTTTGTAAAATTTGTTTTTCATTTTCTATCAAAAGTATGTTGGGCATTTCCAGTTTAAACCCATTCACCCTCTATGGAAAACATGACCTTAATCCCCCACACAGGGAGTGCATAGTTCAAATGGAGTCACCTAGTCAGGTAACCCATTTAAAATTCACCCTCCATAATTAAGATCATGTCTTCCATATAGGGTGAAAGGATTTCAACTGAAAATATATCCCAGTCATGTGCGCTGTGTGGAGCCCCTTTTCTTCATTACTTTTGGAACAGAGTGGGTATGGTGTAGTGCAGATAATTTAAGGGCAATAATGACAGTGTGTTGATTTTTGAGTTTTATAATCAATCACTTCTTTCAGCAGTGATAACATTGATATTATTATTGTATAAAAATGACTATGAATTTTAAATGCAACTTCAACCACTATACTGTGTACATCATGGCTATTTGTTTCATTATAACCATATCGTCGGTCGCAACACATAGTGGCGTACGTGAAGGACAAAATATGTCTCCGAGCAAAACTTGGCCCGATTCCATTTGAAATTGAAGTTTAAGGTTCAAATTATAACACTGTATCGTTAATAGTAAACAATAAATAACTATTATAGGATAATAGCTAGCTCTAAACCTGTGCGCCACTATGTGAAGCGGAAAGTTGGAAAAATCACTCTCACGCCACTATGTATTTAGCCCGACGCTTAAATACAATTAGTTGCCTTTGCAATCATTTGTGCTCATGCAAGGCCAGAATGTTGGTGTGAATATTCATTTCGGTTTTCTTTCAATGATTTGTTTCTAATGTACATTCTCAAATCGTCTTTAAACCTTGATTTAATTTTGGTCAGAGGTGCCCTATGTGAACCCTGTCTGCTATAGGGAGGCACTCAGCTTATACAGTTTTGAATGGTTCAGGGCGGTTATCACCTCATTACATCAAATTGCACTCATAATTACTTCCCTTTGTTTTCATGTTGAGAAGAGACTGGCTAAACATAGGACGATAGTCAAGAAATAAATATGTTTTGCAAGATCTGGATATAGGCTGCTCGCTGCCAGAAGTGGGTAAGTGCAATAGCTGTCCTGTGAACATTTGCCAATTTACACAGTATATTGTACTCATCTACACATGGCAGCTATTGCACTAACCCAATTCTGGCACTGAGCAGTCGATGTATGCTCTATTCATTGAGGTAGTTTTTGTCACTATCGACCCATGTTGCATTGGTAAATCAAAACGGTACAGAAAATTGAAATGGAAGACATGCATTGTGAGAATTGTAAAATATTCTTCTCTGTATAACCTCACCTCTACCGTATTCTGCTATTGTTTGTTTGGCATGTAATTGGAGAATTTGGTTTTATATACTACGCAAGTCAGCGTGCACCAGTCACGCAACTAGGATGCGTAAGTACTGCGTGCACGCCATTCTATATAAATACATGATGTTAAAATTCTATATTTTTTTTTGCCAATTATATGTTGAACAAACTATACTGATCTTGAGAATAGTCCCACACAGTTTAAGACACTATCATTATCCAGAAAACTTGAGATTTTTTTATTATCTAAATGCAGTTTTTGGTCCATTCCATGTACCCGGGCCAATCAAATTACGGTGCATGATGCTTGCTGAATTATTGCGTGTACACATTGACAACTGATTTGATTATTATGTTATTTACCTCTGTAAGTCAGTTATATTCATTGCTTGAAATATTTTCATTTTGTATATATATTTGTTTGAATAAGATTTACCATCAAAGTTTAAGGTTAAGGGTTACATTTGGATCAGATATGAGTATAGTGATTTCTTGTCAGATTTGCATACATATGTTAACCCCCTGAGCACTACCTGCCGATCTAACATTGCTTCTGATTGGTCAATTACATGATATCTTCACTTAAATCACCAATCAGAATGGAGCTTTGCAAATAATTCACCTCAATTTTTTTGTGTGGTGAAATTATTCTAACAAATATGTTGCTGATTGGGCCAATTGCTAATGAAAACTTCTTTTTGGCCAATCGGCAGGTAGTTCTCATGGGGTTAAACTAGAGAAAGTATGGTACTGCTTGCATGAATTCTTGACAAATAATATATAGGTTTATATAATTATAATATTATGTATAGTGATGATTTTATTTTGTAAACTATTTTAAGATTTATAAGCAGAATGAACTTCTGTGTATTGAAAGAAGTGAGAATTATGTTGGAAAAGCCATATCAATGCAAATGTTACATTGTAGTGGGTTGCATGACTAAAGGTCCGTTCATACTACGCGCAGTTGCGTTGTGGCGCCCTACGTTGCTGCACTGCACCATACTGCAAAAAAACGCATTGCGGTATCGCAATTAAGTTTAATACATTTTAACTTGGAAATGCGACGAGTTGCGTTGAGTTGCGACAAAAAGTAAACAATATATTGGGAAGGCAACACAAGTGCAGCGTAGTATGATCGGACCTTAAGCTAACTCGGCAAGGTCCTTTCACACTGCCCGACCATTCTTCCTGAACCACAACGAAGTCATGCAGCCCCATTGTGTAGTGTTAAGTTATTTTACTGTAGAAAGTGATTGTTCACAAATTAGATGATTTTATCTTGAATAGGGTTACATTCACTTTCTATTTTTGATAAGTGAATGTTTATGTGTTATAAAGGCATTGATGCTTTACCCACTACCAATATAGAACCATGTATCCCCCTACCCCAATTTATATGTACGGGTAATCACTGAAATATGGTTACAGAAGGGCTTAAAATAGTCGGTAAATGAAAACTTGGGACTACTTCCACTTAATCTAAACTCTCGCATGGTTATTTGGGTGAAATACACTGTATGTTGCCTTCCCTCTGCTCGAGGGGAGGCACCCAGGTTGGCAGTTTTTTGTGGCTTTCAGGCAAGTGACAACCTCTGGAGCCGGTTTCACCCAAACAAAATTATCCCCAATTTATATGGTAATTATTGAAATATGGCTATAGAATTGTTTAATTGAGAGAACTTAGGACTAAAATTCTAAAACTCTGCGTGGTTGTTTGGGTCAAATACCACTTGTGTTGCCTACCTTCTACTCTTCTCCAGGGGAGGCACTCAGGTTGGCAAGATTTTTTGGCTTTTGGGCAAATAACAACCTGGGCATCTCTGGAGGTGGAGTATTATTTCACCCAAAACCACCAAAGGTGGGTTTTAGTTAAGATTACCATATTACCAAAGTGTGACCACTGCCAGATCAACCAAAAACACAACATAAAAGAGAAAACATGTGCACGTTTTGTCAGGTGTGTGAATCCCCCTGAACAGGCCTGTGGCGTATCCTTTTTTTTCTGGTCCATTTACATAGACTGCTGCCCTCAGTCGTCAACCGTCTGGATTGACGACTGAGAAAACTATGTGGAAAAAAGTGACGGATTTTGCAACAGGATTCCTGTGGCATAGAGCATGCACAGTTGTGTCCAAATTGACCTTTTGACCGAGTTTGTTGCTTTTAGAACTTCAGAGCGCGATCTTGTCACAGCGGGCGCCGCTAGTCAGTCGCGCTACCGCGCACAACGAAAGTCACATTGAATATTTTCAGAAGTCCGTCACAATATGGACTGTAAGATAATCAGTCGTCACTACGAAGCATACACAATACATGCGAAGTGTAGACGGCTGATTGGAATTAGTCTATGTCAGACACACCCCACATCCTGGGCTGTTCATTAATGAAATCTTGGTACAGTGTAAAATATCTTTCATTTCCAGACCCATACGACTTGTAAGTATTATACACTGTGCAAAAAAACATATCCGTGGCATTTAAGTCGGCAACTTATAAAGTAAATGGGAAGGTATAAATAATTCATTCTTTGCACAGGTGAACAGAGGCACAAATTATATGAAACTGATGCAGTACTGGACCTGGTCTAAGGTGGAAAGAAATAGAACGAATATCTCAATTTAAATATTTGCTTCTTTTCTGTGATTCTTACCATTTTTTGCACAGTGTATAATGGGTAGTGTAAATTTGTTTTGTTTACATAATTAGGTATATTGTTATATATTACTACAATTTTCATGGCAGGAAAACTTACAGTTAGCGATAAATGAATGAGATTGGTATACATTTGTATATTCTCTATCCGGCTTTTAGTATGACATATTTACTCCATCAATACCGCTCACTGTTTAGGCCTAAAAAAAAATTGTTTGATTGGTGTAACGCGACCTACCCTAAAATTAGACCCGACCCCAACTTTTTTAATTTTTTTTGGCAAAAAAATAATAATAAGATTTAAATAAATAAATAAAAATAAATAAATGTTTTAAAAAAAAGAAGAAAAAAGTTCAAAGCCTTTATCAAGCGAAATTTACAGCTTAAAAAAAAAAAAAAAAAAAATCCCGACCTATCTACCCTAAAAAAATTTTATGTTACGCCAATCAAACAATTTTTTTTTAGGCCTTACATATCTTTTCTCTGATTCACAAGCTGACAATGGGCTATTCCATTTAAAATCCACACTACCCCTGTGGAAGATTTTGGAAATATCTTCTACAGGGGGAATATGAATTTCAAATGGAATGAACACATTAAGCTGTTCCATTTGAATTTCATACACTCTCTGTGAATGATTCAACCTGAATCTTCCACAGAGGGAGGGTGAGTTTCAAATGGAGCTGCTAATGTGCTCATTCCATTTGAAATGTATACTCCTTCTGTGGAAGATATTTCCAAAATCTTCCTCAGGGGTAGTGTGGATTTTAAATGGAATATCCCAATAACACAGGTATTATATCACTGGGTCATCTCAAATGTTCTGGAGTCATTTTAAATGTTTTTGAAAGTTGGCTTCATCAAACCCATAAATCCTGCAGTAAGATGCCGATAATCAGGTTTTTTTTTAAATTTTGTTTCTGTTTTCAATTTGTTTACATGATTGTATTTGATCTAATTTAAGAAACATATTTTCAAGAATTGATCATGAGGGCGGTCAATATATTGATTTTGTACATGTGTGATTCTTGCCACAATTTTACATTTCAAACATTGCCTGACAATCTTTTTATAAATTCACATATTCTAGTGAAATGTTATGCAGTAAAAAGATTGAAGCTGTTTTTTGAGCATGGCTTACTCATACATTTTAACACTATAGCCAAAATAATAAATTCTCGATCATGAGAGCCAACTTGGGAGCACAGTTATTTGCGCCCGAGCGTACTACGCAAAGACCGGTATAAACACAGCTTTGAGAATTGACCAATCACACGGTCGTTGCTACATTGTGCTAGGCAAGGTCGAGGTTCGGTCATGCAGGTCGCGCGATCGTGTTATTCTATGAAAAATATGCTGACGCAGAAGGTACATCCTCTCATGATCGAGAATTTATTATTTTGGCTATAGCCAATTGAGACATTTTTCAAAAGTAAATGAATAACAATGAAGTTCTAAGCTCAGAAAGTAAAATGTTTCAAGCACAATTCTGTTTCAGGCCCAATTCCACATGGACTTGTATTCTTTGAAATCCTACAAAGTTCCAATGGATTATTATCTGTTCCTACTTTGATGACACCTTCACTTTCAAAGAGGTGTTAGAGTAATTTGATGAGACAGGTGCCCTGTTCAAATCAGTGCTGTATTGATTATATGTTTATTTGCTCCATTGCATTCACACCCACAAACCTCCTATGATAGTGGTATGGTATTACAATAATGACATCCAAAATGACATCTATGGTATTTGTCCAGCGTGACTTCATGAGGTGTTACTGTAGCTGGAATAATAGTAATGGATTTACTGGCATTTCAGTATCCTTCAGCTATCTGCTCCACACTGTGGGCATGTGATTAGCCTTCAACGCAGGAGTGCATTAATCAATCTTTGTAAAACCCAAGAAATTCAAGACTTGACCCACTTTATAGCGTGACATCCTTTTATATCCACCATACTTATAAGGGCTGATTTCTTAAAGCATGGCTAGTGGTCAGCCTTCCTAAGCCAATTCAAAAAGTGTTTGAAATCGCCCAGAAGTGAAAGAGCTATATCAATGAAATTTTGTCAGTGCAATCACTGGTCATTATGTACACTATGGTGCAAAAATGGTCTCATAAGTATGTTTACTTTTTTTTACAGGTGGCGCTAGATGCCAATAACTGCTGCCCCAGTTACTGCGCATAAACTGCAAGATGGAGAAAATTGAGGCAAGCCGCGTTATTAAGATCCTGCTTTTGAAGGGTTGCAGTGCCTAGAAAATCGATGATGAAATGAAAGTTATCTTCGGTGGTGATTGTGATATGTCACTGTTGCTTTTTGGAAAAGGATTTTTTATTTCATCACAGATTTTCTGGGCACTGTAACCCTTAAATGGAACTTAATCATGCTACATGCTGCAATTTTCTCCATTTTGCTGGTTATGCGGTTACATAGGCAGGTACTGACATCTAGCGCCTGTAAAAAAAAGTCAAGACCATTTTTGCACCATAGTGTACATAAGGACCAGTGATTGCACTGACACAATTTCATTGATATAGCTCTTTCACTTCTGGGCGATTTCAAAACTTTTTGATACCCCCTCGTACCTGTGTTTACAATCATATCAAAGAATGATATAATCAATAAAAGGGTCCACATTGATAGGGCTAGCCTACTGGTTTTAGGAAGCCTGGCCACTAATCAAGGTTCGAGAAATCTGATCAAAACTGCTAATAGTGTTACTGCGAGTAATACTGTTTGTCCATGAGCGCAGCACACACATCAAGATTTTTAATGTGCATAATACAACCTTGTTTGCATCTCGGAAGGATTTTGACCATTCATGTAGGTACTTCAGTAGGTCTATGTGGAATCAGGTACTGGCTGGTACATGTGTTTGCTATAAAGTTTGATTGCTATTCCATTCAGTTCACTTCCTCCCTTGCTTCATTCCTTGTAATGTATGTAAACTAAGATATATAGCTTTATATTTTTAACTAAGAAGTAGTTATAGGATGTGGAGGTTGAAAGATTTAGGACTATCTATAAAAGTGATGCTTTGGCTCAATACATACTGGTCGGGACGACGTGATATCTTTGATGTGTTCACATGAATAACAGTTATAGCACATTTGAACCTAATAACGGGAGACATTTCTCATTCACATTTATTTTGGCAATATTGTGCTTGTGTAAATACAGAAGTGGGGATGATTGAATCATGTGAAATAACAGCATACAAAGTATAGGGACATTGGCTGTTTGAGAGTAGTCTGTGGGAAGAAGATTATAAAGATTCATTTAAGCAGCAACCCGAAAGATTGATGATGTCGTATAGGCAACAAGTTTTGTTTCTTAGCTGACCCCTCGCTATCCAAAAGTGGGTCAAAATAACATTGATGTTCTTTAAGAGTATAGGAGAAACATAATCAACATTTTAAATCCACCCTATTCTCTCGGTTGAGGTTGTTCCATCTATTGCACTTACCCACTCCTGACATCTGTCAAAGGGGACACCACACACGCAATCCGTATTGGTTTGTACAGGGCCTTTCAGTTCCAGTCAATTTTCTCAGCAAAGAAAGTACCAATTTGCCTTTTCTTTGGTAATTATTGGAAGTTGATTTCTCTGATAAAAAATTGAATTGCACGTTTTGTGATTTTCCCCATTGAGTACAAAAGTAAACGTCCATTTCGTGTTGGATGGCGAGAGAGAGAATAGCCAAATACCAGCAAAAACAACCAATGGGAAGAAGCGATCTATCGCAAGTGATGTCTTGCCGACCGACCGATAACAAAACTAGTTTTCATTTATAGAACATCATCAATCTTGCATGTTGTTATCCAAGGCTGGTTAAAAAAAATGTTTAGCATCTTTTTTTTTATCACCCTATGTCTTGCCTAAGAATTAAATAGTACTGTCACAATAATGCAATGATCAATAGGAAGCTTTATCAAGGGTATTGAAATTGGTGGATATAGATTGATTGCAATAACACAAATCAGTGCATAATATAATGTATGATTGATTAAAGTGAGAAATAAAATGTGATATAATTTTAAGAAATATTGTTACGACTGTTGTGATTCTTTAAGGAAGGTGGCCCAATATAATTATTTAGATAATGGAATTCTTTAAAATGTGCGTATATTATATAAACTGTTGTCCCTTTCATGTAATCGGGCAAAAAGAACATGTAAATGCTCCTTGTAAATTTTACTAATCCGTATGGAATTGCTAGCATTTATACAGTGTGATACTGGTAGTCTTCAGTGTTTTTATTAATGATAATCATGTTATAAAATCATATCAAATGAAAGATCCTATTTTTCTCATAAAACATTAAAATTAAAATCAGTATTTCAGAAGATGTCATCAAAAAACTGTGGAATTAATCTTGAATATGGTATACCACAGTTGAGACTAATTTGACAGTTTTGTGATAATATTTTTGGAAATATACCAATTTGTAACGCCTAATTTCAATATGTTAATGACAAAAATAGAATCTTTCATTTGATATCAAAATGGGGGATGAGGCTGTTAATCGGGTCACCCCCCTTAAACAGCCTATTATAATTGTGTGGGCCATTTAGTCCATTACAAAACCATCCTCAACATTTTCAGATGTGTAAAAAACAACCAAGGAACATCCAATGAACTCAAAATCCCATGTCTGACTGAACAAGGGTGTATAAATGTGGGTCAACTACAGGGCTGGATTTACCATTGGGCCAGATTTTTGTTTTTGATGTTTTTTGAAAATAAGGAAAACTGGAATTATTTTGTTATCTACTGATAGCATTTAGAACCTTATGAATTTTTTTTTTTAAATCATATATTTAGCATGAGACACATTTTGAACAAAAATCACATTTTTAACCAAAAACAATAATCACATTTTTGAGCAGAAATCACATTTTTAAGCAAAATCACATTTTTGACCAAAAATCATGCTTTTTAATAAAAATCATGTTTTTGACCAAAAAGGATTCTGAAGACATAATAATGATAAAATTGGATGGATACTTTTGCATGATACCTGATTTATCGATCTCGCTAGTTTTCAAATATCACGCTCGACTTCGTCTCGCCTGATATTTGAAAACTCCAGCTCGACCGATAAATTAAGGTATCACGCTCAATCCGTCCAATCTTATATCAAACTTTGTTTGGTGATTGGAAATGGTGGCCCGATATGCTGTATAATTTTGTGTCATGTTATTTGCATATTTATGAATATTAATGAGCTGATTTGCATAGTTTGTCTACATTTTCATAAATGCACTCTACAGCTTAAACGCAAATATATCCCATCAACTTCTAACTTGGTATTGTGATAGTATACGGTGGCCTGATCTGCTGTATAGTTTTGTGTCGTGTTATTTGCATATTTATGAATATTAAAGGAGGATTTCGTGATCCTAGCATCCTCTTTTTATTACATTTTTCAGTACATATCCACGAAAAAAGCCTATTCCCAAAATTTCAGTTGATTCCGATTTTGCGTTTGCGAGTTATGCATGATTAGGGGGCTGGCATTTTCTTCGGAAGGGGGTCACAAATATACTGGGGGGTCATAGAATTTTCAGACCAAAAATAGGGGTTATAATTTTTTAACACCCAAAATAGGGGGGGTTATAGAATTATTTAGGGCTGGTGACTTAAAATTTTCGCGCGATAACTTCGCAGTCAAAATGTGCGTACAATCTATGCAAAATTTTTACACGCTCCGCGCGCCTTCTTTACACTTACAATAACAATTTTACCGCGCTCCACACACTTTCTTCACTTTTAAGTTTTGACGCGCCTTAGTTCCGGCAATGAATAATTTTTCTTGAGTCTGTGTAGTTGGAAGCCCAGACAAACAAGTACCTAGACCTATAACTTTGGTTTGCGTAGTGAAGTCAACACTGCTTAGCAACGATTTTGACAAGGATGCAACCCGGACGCAAACAAGCAGACATGTTCGCGTCTACAGAACATGTTGCATTTGACGCGGACGATAACGGCGCAGCAATCACGCAAACGATCGCGTTTTTCGTTCCAGACATGAACGCTTATTTCTCCGCGTCCGACCACCCGACCAAAATCACCTTGGATACGTGGCTTCACCTACTGCCATGGTTAGGTATGGGCAGTTACAGGTCTAGGTGGTATGTCTATGGTTGGAAGGGGTGGTGGTGGGGGGGGGGGGGGTTATAAAACTCCGGTCACCGACATATTTGTGACCCCCCCCCCTTCCGAAGAAAATGCCAGCCCCCTTATGTGTATTACACTGCTCCATAGACAATGCGTTGTAATTTCGTTCTGGTGCACCAGAACGAAATTCAAATTTCACGATATCTTTGCAAAACGAATTTATCTGCAAGAAATATTTTGTACATAAACATTATGTAGCCAGAGGTTTCAGTGATATAAAAATCTCAACTTTTTTGAGAAAAGTGGGGGATGAGGCTGTGGATCACGAAATGCCCCTTTAATGAGCTTATTTGCATATTGCGTATTATTTGTATAATATACAAACCTTTGTTATTTACACACTTTTGTGTGGGGGCCACCTTAATTAGGCCGTGTAAAATTAATATTTTGGTTCTCGTCCCCTCCTCCTCAATTTCTGGGATTTGTCAGATTTTTTTTTTTTTTTAGATTTTTCAATTTTTAAGACTTTGGAATGATTTATAAAATCATCATACATATAAATAAGTTTATAAGAGAACAAGCATCACTTCCAAGTCTTTTTGTGGTACTCTAGGGGTTTATCCTCAGAATCTCACATTTGAAAAAAAAAAAAAGGGCCTCATCGTTTCCTCGAGCACTGTTGAAAACTACTAACACTGAAAATGCTAATTTTAAATTAAAAAAAAAAAAAACCACCTCCCTCCCTCATCAATTCATGAAAATCCTCTGGACGAGAACCAAAACATTAATTTTATACGGCCTTACGAACCGCGTAATTCTAGTTTATATTATTTGTTTGTTTGCTTGTTTGTTTGTTTAGCTACTCAGGATAGCATTTACGGTGCGATTTGCAAATCATTAGGCTATAGGCCCTTTGCGAAATTGCGACATGCATCCTCTGCTGTCAAACACGCGCGCACAAATCCCACTTCGGCCTGCATCATTTTCTCGGACGCCCAAACAGCTATCTTGCTAATAATAAATCAACAGAAAATATTTCACAAATTCAGAAAACATTTGTTAGGAAAGTTTTGATGTTTTTTGTTTGTTTGTTTTTCCCGCTATGTACTCAAGATAGTATTTATTTATAAAATACAAAGAAAGCAAGTAAGAAAAGGTTGACAATATTGTGTTATCTACTGATGATAATATTTGAAACCGTATGAATTAATTTTTTTTAAATCATAGATTTAGCATGAGACAAGTCAGAAATTTCATCTGGTATTTTTTTTTTTTTGTACTTCATGTTTTTGTGTTCCCACTTCGGCCTGCATCATTTTCTCGGACGCCCAAACAGCTATCTTGCTAATAATAAATCAACAGAAAATATTTCACAAATTCAGAAAACATTTGTTAGGAAAGTTTTGATGTTTTTTGTTTGTTTGTTTTTCCTGCTATGTACTCAAGATAGTATTTATTTATAAAATACAAAGAAAGCAAGTAAGAAAAGGTTGACAATATTTGTTATCTACTGATGATAATATTTGAAACCGTATGAATTAATTTTTTTTTAAATCATAGATTTAGCATAAGACAAGTCAGAAATTTCATTTTTTTTTGTACTAGTCCTACATGTTTGTTGTTTGTTTATTTGTTTGTTTGTTATCTACTCAAGATATAATGTACGGTGTGATTTGCAAATCATTATAGGCCCTTTGCGACATCACTCATCACCTGCTGTTAAAAACACGCGCTCAAAGCCTACTTACGATCTGCATCATTTTCTCGGAACGCGCAAACAGCTTTACGGGCTTAATAAAACAACACAGAAAATATTTCACAAATTTAGAAAACATCTGTTAGAAAAGTTTTGATGTTTTTTTGTTTGTTTATTTTTTCCGCTATTTGTTTGTTTGTTTGTTATCTACTCAAGATAGAATGTACGGTGTGATTTTCAAATCATTACAGGCCCTTTGCGACATCACTCATCATCTGCTATCAAAAACACGTGCTCAAAGCCTACTTACAATCTGCATCATTTTCTCGGAACGCGCAAAAGGCTTTACGGGCTTAATAAAACAACAATACTCAAGATAGTATTTGTTTATAAAATACAAAGAAATTGAGAAAGGTTGAATATATTTTGTTAGGCCTATCTACTGATGATAGCATTTTTAAACCTAATGAAATAATACAAAAAAGAAGGAAATCATAGACTTATTTTATTTTATTTATTTATTTCACAATATTTCAACAGGGTAACCTGCTCAATAAAAATTGATTTTCAGCAGGGCCCTGCTTAACGTATAAAACACAGTTTTACATGTTAAAAGAAAATGAATATTTACATAAACATTATAATCCATCCATAAAACCATGATTAAGAGACACGTTGACGTAAAAGACATAAAAGATATGTATATACATTATTGAATATTTGATAAAATCATTAGAAACTTCATAAGAATTGCATAAGAATATAAATATTGACATAAACATATAATCGAACCATAAAAACCATAATATTGAGAGACATGCTGATGTAAAAGACATAAAAGATATATATATATACATAAATAGGATAATTGATAAAAAAAAAACCCATTAGAAAATACATAAGAAATATACATTGATATGCTAAAAAACCTATTGCAATTGAAAACATAATTTAAGAATGCAGAGCAAGATGATGACTCATAAATGGCAAGATACATTAACATAATTTCAGATCTTTTTAAAAGCTGTTTTAAAAGACGAGAATGATTTTGCATCTCGGATATCCTTTGAAATAAGATTCCATGTGATACATCCTTGATATTGAAACGTACTCTTACCATAATAAGTATTAAAACTAGGCTTGTAAAGATTTCCAGCTTTTCGTGTATGTACAGCATGGATAGAACTAACTGAATGAAATAAATCATTAAGGTAAACAGGTGTCATATTATTCAAAACTTTGTACATCATACACCCATTATTATATAAAATTCGACTACGAATATCCATGAAGCCTAAAGTCATTAACATATCTTTGATGTGTGTACA